>NW_010120265.1:8611-23717 GCF_000699245.1 Pterocles gutturalis | reverse complement strand
AAAAAAAAGCAAGAGGGGAGTCTGCCACAAAATTAGAGCTATAAAACTTGATTACATTTTCAAAGCACAGAGAAATAACCAGGCAGTGTGTGATCTGCAAGCCCCAAACAGCGTTTCCCTCAGACGTCCAACGCTGCACACAGAGGCTGTTTGTTCCCATCTCCTCCCTTACCGATTTATGCTTCTGCTGCTAAGATCACCGCAGACCTGGCAATCCAAAAAGCCACCGATAATTTGTGCTGAAGTCAATGGTTGCCTTGATTAAGAAGCCAAGGGAAAAAAAAATGACCCATCTGATCTGAGGCCAAATAATAGGAAACCCAGAACTGAGAGTTCTGATTAAAGAAAAAATTCATCACGTGCCCATGAAAGCCGGTTAGCAGCTATTTATGCAACTGCTATTTACCTCATGTTGTACCTGGTATTTTACTTCATCAGCTTCTGGCGCTAACTTTACGCAATGTGTTTACCCAGCAAGGGGCAGCCAGTCCCTACACCTCCGCACCGCAGGTGAGGTGTGCCCGGGGGCTGCCCTCAAAGCCCCTTCTCCATCGGCCCATGGTGGGAGACAGTCCCCGTACCAGATCTGCATGGGTCACTGGGAGAGGTGGCGATGGACGAGCCGGACCGTGGAGGAAGGGGCCACCAGCTAGTGGAAGCCTCCAGCCATGCCCAAGGGTTTGGTAACCCCTAGGGCTGCCTTTCCAAGGCCAGGCAGGTGGAGATTCGCACGCAGACAGCAATCACGCTGGTCTAGCAGACACCTGGGACGCGAGAGCTTCTGGAAGTCAGGAGCCAGTGTATGCCAAAAAAACAGTAACCAAAATAAAACTCTGACTAATCCTTCACCCTTCTGGCCAACTCCGCAAACCCGTAATGCCGTTGCAGACCAGAGCCAGTCAATAACGCTCAGAGATCAACCCTTAAATCTGTCGTGGGCTGATGTGGATTTTGACAGTCTACTCATTAAGTGGTGTCTCTTTTTACGGCCACACTAAATCCAAGTTCTACATCCTGCGCTGGCCACCGACTGCTTTCCAGCTTGATTTAAGAGGTTGGTTTCAACCCATGAAGTTCCCAATGGCCTGGGACTGGCCTAGAGAGGAGACTGCTTCCCAAGACATGCCCAGGACGGCACCAAAGCCCTTTGGCTTCAGGTCAGGTCCATCAGATTGCTTGCTGTACGGGGCCCTGCACCCCGAGATCAACTTCTCTTCCAGGGCTACTGCAGACAGTATTTATCAGTCTGCTGGGGATGACACAAGGCTTATTTTTTCCTCCTTGCACAAGTAGAGGCATTGGGTAGGGCTGGGCCATGGAACGGGAGGAAATTGCTGGGGGTGGAGGTGCTGAGTCAGTTGATCTGATTGGGAAACGCAGGCTCTTAATTAGCTTCTCAACAAACACAGAGGAGCGTGCCGCAGGAGTGCAAGACAGCAAGGAGCAACTCTTCACGCAAGAGGAATCCACCAGCCCCGTGTCTGTCCCTTTGCAGATCAGTCAGCACCTGAACCCACACTCTTGACTTCTGGATGGGGACAACAGAGAATGGATTGTTCCCAATAGAGCTGAGAGCACTCAGTTCTGTGCAGGTCTAGACACACACCCCCCCACTCAAGTTGTTATTTTTGAAGAGGATCCAAATTCTTGGCATTTGCAGAACATCTTGCTGGTGACCCATCCCAGCAAGAGAAGCAAAGCAAGGCACATCACCGACACCACTACTGCCCTCCGGTCCCTCAGCACAGGCTAAGATGAGCAGAGATACAAACGGAGCCTTCAACCCAAGAACGAGAACTGAATCCACCAAAACCAGCCTTCAGCCCTAGCCCTGGCACTCTCTTCCTTCACTGTACCCAGACGGGTGCCAGGCATAGCCTGAAACAAAGATCCTCGAGATTGTCTCAGGCACTGCCCTGTTTGAAAAGTGGCTGCATAAAAGCTAGACAGCAGCAAAGGAAGCCAAATATTGTGGCCCATGGACGTGGTTTGAACCTCAGACAGCATCGCATCCAGGAAAATGAAGTTTTATTGCACGGGTCTGTCAATTGTGATGAGTTTTCCCATGATTTCTATCATCTCCCATAGAGGCATCAATCGTCACGCTGGCAGCCAGAGACAACAGAGCCTCAGGGGCAGGAAGAACTGGTAAGTTGGCTGATCTGAACTCACGCAGTCTATCATCTCCCATAGAGGCATCAATCGTCACGCTGGCAGCCAGAGACAACAGAGCCTCGGGGGCAGGAAGAACTGGTAAGTTAGCTGATCTGAACTCACGCACGTGGAAAAGTCACCAAGGAGCGTTTATCCCCATCAAACCACAACAGGAGAAGGGCGCCTTGGCCCATGTAGAGCACTGCAGCTCCAGCACACAACACCAGATGGACGTGTTGGTGGGACAGGACCAGCCCCCAGCTCTGAACACATCTGCTCCTGGGGGCTGCTTCCCATGACCGCCGCTGCCGGAGGAGGGGAAAGAGGAGCCACAATGGCCAGAAGAGCTGTAGCCACCATGCCCTGGCAGGATGCCACCTCTTTGGGTGAAAGCAACAGCAGAAGCTCACGTTGAGGTCAATGATGCATGCGCAGCTCAGCCCTGGGCAGCTCGTGACACCTGTGGAGTGCTCTATTTCCATGGAAGCTTCGCACGCATGTTAGCTGTAGCCACCATGCCCTGGCAGGATGCCACCTCTTTGGGTGAAAGCAACAGCAGAAGCTCACGTTGAGGTCAATGATGCACGTCCAGCTCAGCCCTGGGGCAGCTTGTGACACCTGTGGAGTGCTCTACTACCATGGAAGCTTCGCAGGCATGTTAGAGACCCGGGCAGCTCCTGCCAGCGCTGGTTGGTGTGAGATAAGAACGGCAGAGGTCCGGCTACCACCACTGTCCGCACGGGAGGGGAAGATAAAGAGAGTTGGGCTGTGGGAAATGGGGAGCTCAGCCGAGCCCTCGGACAAAAGCTGCTGCACCAGTCGGGACAGAGCTGGATGGAGACACCAGCGAGGGCTGCAGCGCATACCGTAGCAGAAAATAACGATAGTATGAAAAGCTTGGCAAGCAGTCCCTCCTGCCTCGTTATCCTCCTGCCTTCTGGCAACCTGGAGTTCAAAGACCTCTGGAGCCAGCATCTGCATCCAAATCACCCCATTTCACAGCGACTAGGAACTGTCTAATCCCTGCAATCCCATGAATACTTTTGGCCTTGAGAACATCCCAGGGCGGAGAGTCCCAGCACTGAAGCACTGCCTCTACCCACCACCTGAACCCTCTCCCTGCATCCCTGCCTGGGAAGGGACGAGGCACCTCCTTTCTGAGTGTGGAAAGGCAAAGCCAGGACGAGGAGCGCCAGCAGACTCCCGGCATCCCTTATTCCCTGCCAAGCCCAGCCAGAAAAAAAAAAAAAAAAGCTCTGGCGGGGCTCAGCATGGCTCTGCTGACTTCGGCAGAGCTGCCAGCAGCACCGGGGGTCCCGGCGGAGAGAGGAGGGAGCTGCTGCAGGAGCAGGGCGATGAATTTTCCGCAGGCAGACAGCAGAGCCCCTAACCCCGAGCTATTAACATGTCAAGAGGGACAGAGGAAAAGCTTTTCCTTTAATGAATACTTCCTCAGTGAAGCCTTCGCCCTTCCTAGGCGAAGTGATAGGCTTAGTCTAAAGATGGATTGGCCTACTTTACCTATTAACCACTTAGACTAATGTAATAAAGGCTCTCTATTCAAACAGCCCTAATCCCCAGCCCCGCACAGCTCTGAAGCCTGGAATAAGCAGGGATGCTGAAACGAACTCCGCCAGGCTGCTGCTCAGAGATGGGGGGGGAAATTTTTTTTTTTTTTAAGTGCAAAGGTCTCCAGTGTGAAAACTGGACCCAGAGCGAGATAAATTTACAAAGTGGGGATGCCAGGTGGCCACACGGTAATCCAATCCTGAAGCCTAATGCCCTTCGTGGCAGCTTTTGTCTGCGCAGAGGGGCTCCGAGCTAATCTGCTGCCACGTCTCAAGGCCAGGGGGGGCCGAGGGGACCTCCGCAACCTGTTGCTGCATTATTCGCCGCAGGTAGGACAGACCTGAGCAAGGCAGTCCTCACCAATGTTATCCCCGGAGATGTCTGTCGGTCCCCCCACGCACCTCCTGCCATTCCCAAACACCCGCTGGGATAAACCCCTCTGGGGTCTGCCGGAGCCCAAAGCCCAGTGGAGGGGCTCAGCCCAGGGGGGGCTGCGGAGACGGCCGCCCCCAGCCACCTGCCCCCGTGGCGGGCACCGTCAGGCTGCCCAGCTCCTGCTGACCAACAGGAGTCCTGGAGCCCAGCAGATGATGAGTTTTCCCTCCTGGGGAGGGTTTTGTGCTGGATATATTCCTGAACAGCACCCAGAGTCACCCAGCATCACCCTTGGAGATGCTCCCCCCATCCCAACGGGCTGGAGAGATGGAGTCCCACTGGTGAGTGTTAAAATGGGGGTGCCCTGTGCTGCAGCGATGCCACCCCCAGGCTCAAACCCCTCAACACCACCCCCCCTTGCTCAGTCCTCGGACCTGCCTCAGTTTCCCTCTGCAAGGATGACAAAACTCTCCCAGAGGAGATGGACAGCCATATGAAGGGTACTGTAAAAGCAAGAGAAGCGCTGGTACGGTCAGGATAAAACACTGTCACATCGGATGCAGCTATGAGATGTGGACTGGGGAGTGCTCGCAGCAGCTCTGCTGGAAGATACAGCACGAACTGCCTTTGGTGTAGAATTCCTAGACTTTCCCCCACAGCTGTTCCCTAGAAGGAAAATAGGGGGAAGGGGAGAAAAAGCAAGTCAAACTATTTTTGACATTGGCCACATTCCCACTGAGTTCAGACCTGTAATCCAGAACCATTTGCTTCACTGCCCAGCGGTACCCACGCAGAGCATCCAGCCCATCTCTGGGCAGTTTCTATCCAAACTCCTAACTGGTGTTTTAAGAAGACAAGGTGATTTCTTCCCAGAAAACCAAAATTTGGTCACCTGAATGTTTCTGGGGAAAGCACCTTCAAATGGTCCCCAAAGGCTGCGTAAGAAACCACATAGGCTAGACTGGAAGCTTAGGGTGAGAAAAGGTGAATAGAAATGCAAGAGGCAGATACAAAAGCTCTTCTCCCATCATGGGAGGAGATGCATTTTTAGCCTCCAGAGTCACAACAGGGAGTTTAAAAACCCAAGATGACAACAAGCCCAGGCAGCAGGACGCAGACCACGGTACAATCTGGTGCACATGATGAATTTGTTATGGCTTTTGCTGGGCTTCTGATTTTCAGGTTGGAAAGCAAACACGCCTGCTGGTACGAGCTCAGGAAAGCATTAAAGGAAACAAATGCAGCAGATGAGACAGGTTGAAGCCTCGTCCCCTCCCACACTGATGCTCTCCAGCCTGCTACATCCTCTCTTGTCTCCCTCCCCAGGTTTGGTCCCCTGGCCCCAGCCCAGCATGATCCTGCTCAGCTCCACTCCGGTCAGGATCCCACCAAAGCCAAAGGACTTGTTTCAAACCACAGCGCGTCCATCTGCTGCCTTAAATCAAACACGCTTTTGAGGAGGGCTTTACCTTTTTTTTCCCTCCCCAGCCAATTCTCATCTTAAATCCCCGTTTCTCTGCCTTTTCCTCTCCTCCTCCACCCCGACAAATAAATTTAGGCCAAGTGAGCTAAATGGAGTATCTTGAGAAAGAGCTGTAGACACTCAGGGAAGGCTGGGGGTGGCATCTCCAGTGCTGGCAGCTTTGCCTCCCAGCCCACCCACCCTGCCAAGGCGATACCCAGTTGTTCCCAGTCTCCAAGGCAGCCTGTTGCTGTCAGGAAGCAGGAAAAATGTATGGTGGTGATCAGAGCGGCCAAGCACTGGATAAAACCCCACGCTTGTAGCCCCACACTGGCACGTGACAGTGAGCAAGAGCTCTGCAATGCTCTGGGAAGCAAAAACCCAGAGCATCACCAGCACCACCAGCATCACCAGCACCACCAGCCCAATGCCACCACACTGGACCCATCTCAACCCTACCTGGCCCTACTCTCCACAAGACTGATCACAAAATCATCAAATCCCAGAAATACTCCTTAAAAGCAAGAACCTGACAAACCTGTCAAAGTACTCAAGCGTTTTAGTTACATCCCGGAGCCTGCCACCAGCATCAAGGTCAACTGGCTCCAGAATTACCCACTGGGCTTCAACTCTGCTTCCTGGTGGCAGCAGCTCTGGATGGGGGAAGGAGGAAGATGAAGAAGGAGGAAGAAACAGAAAGGGAAGAGGCAATAGCAAACTCCTCTTTGGGGGTGGGAGCACTTGCTGGTTTATTATTTGCTAAATCACATTTTTCTAACCCAAATTCCCGCCGGCTCGGGCTGCCGTTGCACCAAGGACCCGTACGGTAGCATGCAGCCTCTCCTCTTTTTGTGACCAGCGGTAAGGGCAACATGTGTGCCTTTGTCTCGAGCGGGAGCCCGTTGTTTGGGTTGGCAAATTATACAACAATAAAAGGGAATGGCTGGGAACCAGCCTCGGCCTTTTTGAAATGGGTGTAACCCTATCCAGCTCCGTCAAACACTTGCCACGACGCTTACACAAACCAGATGATGGGAATTAATGAACTTTGGGGGTGAGGAAGGGGTAGGTAAAGGAGAAGGGAAAGGGGGGGAAAAAAAATGTGAACCTGAAAGTAATGTTTTTCTCACTCTCCTTGTTCCCTGCCCCCAAAATCTGCCAGGCACCCCGCACCTCTTGGGGAGTTGGGGGATGAGAGGAGGCAGAGGAGGGTAACGGCATGCGAAGGCTCCCCATCGTGAAGCTGCTCCAGGGCTCTCATGGGGTGAAAGAGTCGGTGGCCATGGGTGCCATCACCACACACTGCACAGAACAGGCTCCGACCCAGCCATGCAGTCTGATCCAAGTTCCTTTGATGAGAATTAAAAAAAATGCCACCAAAGGCTGGGGGGAGCAGGGTCCCTACCGTCCCCACTCCACGCAGGCAGAGCCAAGTCACACCAAACAGCCCAGGCAAACCAAAGCAAGCAGAGCCTCAAGGAGGGAAGAACGTCCTGCTGCAGGTTTGGGTTTTTTTGGGGGTTATTTTATAAAAGACTTTATCCACCCCCCCCACCCCCAAGTCACTGCATTCCCATCAGACCCAGGAGCCACTGCAGAGGTTTGACCATCCCTACGCTGCCAGAGAGGGACACGGGGTGTTGCACCCAACCTGGTCAAAGCAGGACCTGATCCATGCACAAAACCTGGAGGGTTTATGTCCCCGGGAACAGCGATCGCTGTGATGAGCAGAACCAGCCTCTGCCTCCCCCGCCCCACACCAGCCCAAACCCACCTCCCTCCCCAACGCCTCCCCCGCCTCACAGGTTTAAGTGGCTTAATTAGAAGCCCAGACTCGTAACCAAGATAATGACATGTTATCCCTCGCAGGGCTGCTGCCTTGTACTACCAAGTGCCACGCAGGGTGCACTGCATAGCTGTAGCCTATAGCAGAGGAATAACTTACAGCAGAAACGCCTGATGGGGGGCTTGTCTGCATGGGGTCTGGGTTTGTGCTTTCATCGGGGAGCACAACAGAGGCCAAAGAGCCACAACGACTCCTTGGAGAGCGATGGGCGATGTGGCTGTCTCTCCTGGGCCATGCCCATCCTTGGTGATGGATGCAAAGGCACAATGTTGGTCTTGGAGGAGGCTCGCTGGAGCAATCCCCCTTCCCAGCCCAGATGCTCCATGCTGGCAGCCTTTGGGAGGAAGGGACCAGCCTGAAAGCTTGGGAGAAACGTGTCCTGCTCGCGGATGCTCACATGGATGCACCCGCAGAGTGAAGCCCTCTCCACTGCAGCCCAGGGATCTCCAGCCCTGGCCATAGGAGGAGCAGGACAGAGCACGAAGGGGGCAAGCAGCAGCCCCTGTCCCCCACTGCTCTCCAGCCTCCACCCCAATTCAGCTCAGGAGCTTTCCTGGGCTTGATGCCATTTGCCTACCTAATAACCCTCAGCTGATCTCTCTTCCAAACCCTTGTCCATGTTCCTCCTGAACCCCCACAGACCCTCTACCCGCACAGCCCACCCTGGGTCCTTGCTTTGCCCACTGTGCACCAGCTCCTGACGTCCCACCATGGCCACATTCCGGGCACCGTGACACCAATCCACCCCTCCCTCAACCTCCAGCCCAGCTCTGACTTGTAGAGTGTATCCTCCCCCAAGACATCTCTTTGCCAGGCTGAGGTCTCCCAGCCTACTTCATCCTTCCTCAAGCAGAAATCCCTCCAGCCCTAAAGAACAAACCCAAACCACTGCCGCTGTCACCAGCTGGACTCATGCATGGGCTGCAGAGACGTGAGGCTTGCTCCAGACTAGGAAGGGCCAAATTTCCAATTATTTCTTCCCCTCTTCCTCAACAACAGCCTGAGATGTTACAACTGCTCAGCAAGAACTTTCCCTCCTCCTTTGCAGGAGCCAGGCAAGAGATCCATCAACTCCTCCAGCTCATTATGTCGGGTCTCCTCTTTATGTAAACACCGAAGCCTCTTCCTGTCCCCCATCATACTAAAAAGCTCTGAACTGCCACTAAATAATTACCTTCACTGGGCGGGGGGAGAGGGGCAGCACTTTACATATCAAAGGGCTGCTTTGGAGGGATTTACAATAATTTAAGACGAAGTAGTAAATATTCTATTCACTCTAGTTCATCTCCACTAATAATTATAATCCTATTAGCAAGGGCCCAAGAAAATGATTGCATTAGCATCTAGCAAGCATCTATGTGGATTTCTTGGAGGGGTGGGATGGGGGGAGGCCATAGGCAAGTAAAGCAGGAAAAAGTAACAAAAGATGCAATTGCCAGCACCTCCCTTCCCCCAGAAGGATTCGGTTTCCATTGTCCGGACGCTTCAATAGCGCTTTGCTCTGAAAATCAGAGCTTTGGAGCGCAGTCAGGGGGTGGGGCTGAAATGAGCATCTTATTCCTCCGGGTCACCCCCGGATGCCTTTCATGGCCGCGGTCCCCCCGGTGCCGCTCGGGCCGACAAAGCGCACCCGTTGCTGTTCCTGCGGGCGCGGGGGCCGGCAGCAGCGCCGCGATTAAAAGCTAATTGCTGTTTATGGGTGAGTTCTTTAGAATATCGCCCAGCATCGCCGGACGCCGCTGCCCACTGCTCAAGCCATGTGAGATTAATCTGTCTCCATTTCCCCCCCCTCAAAAAAGACAAAAAAACCTGGTTTTGTTCAAAAGCAGAGCAGGGAGGGGGGCAGTGCTGTGAACCTCATGATTTAAGAGGGGAAAAAACCCCTAAACCCAGCAGGAAACACGACTGCGCAAACTGGCAAACTGGGACTAAAGACTTATTTTTCCAGCAGACTGCAGGACCAACTGTCTCCACCCTGCTGGAGTGTTTAACTGGAATTTATCCCTGCACGAGTGCCCCAGCTGCACCAGTGTAATCTCCTTCCCTCCCTGCTGGCACCTGAAGGCCACCAGTACCGGTCCCCAGCACCTCCAGCAGCCGCAGGGAGCTCGGCTCTGCCGTGGGGGTCAGTCCGCACCGACACTGGTACGGGTCTGGAACACGCCAAGATTACTCGCATGGTATCCAAGAGTTTATTGCAAAGCGGTAGAAACATTTTTCTCTATAAATTAAACAGACAACAGCCTGAAAGGGAGGAAAGAGGAAGAATTTTAGGCATCTGCAGAGATTTCAGTGCTCACAACTCATTCCTGCAGAAAAATAAATTCTCCAGACTGCCTCTGGCTCTTACTCTATCACAACCAGAAGGACCAGCCACTTCTCTTCCCTCAAAAATTTATAGCCTTGAGTTAATGTTATGTGTACTAAGCTCCTGCTACGCAAAGATTTGGTAGATCCACCTACGGATTCATCGCAAGACGAAGCCTCTTGCAGAGACTGTTGGTTTAACACATCCTTGTGCCAGCGATGTTACTTCTTGAACTCAGCTTTACTTGGGCAGCACTGCTCCTGCCCTACCCCTTGGCAGCTGCAAGCACAGAAGTAATGTCCCCACCGAAAAAAAAAAGGCAAAGAAAGAGACTCAAGGTCTGGAGTTATCAGCTGAACTGTGGAAAGGAATAAAGAAAGGCAAAACCCAAAACGTGGCTGTTGCAAGGCTGTTGCTAGCTCAGAGTAGGCACAAGCAAAGGAAGCCCAGCTTGGAAGAGGTTTAAAAGCAGGTAAGAAGTCATAGCTGGTGGGAGATCCAAAAACCAGCCGTGGTACATGCAGGTGACAGAAGTGTCCCCGGGGCAAAGGACATGGGGCCAGCCCACTGTCACTTGGGTTCAGCCAACCCTAGAAACTCCAATCTCGGGGGTTTGGCACCAGCTCCAGCAGGAAAACACCCGGGCTGTTCCCGTAACTCCCAACACAAAGCCCACCACTTGCTGGCAGCTGGGAGATCCAAAAACCAGCCGTGGTACATGCAGGTGACAGAAGTGTCCCCGGGGCAAAGGACATGGGGCCAGCCCACTGTCACTTGGGTTCAGCCAACCCTAGAAACTCCAATCTCGGGGGTTTGGCACCAGCTCCAGCAGGAAAACACCCGGGCTGTTCCCGTAACTCCCAACACAAAGCCCACCACTTGCTGGCAGCTCTTTTGCATCCAGCAGCGGCTCGGCAATGTCCAAGCAGCACCGGTGCCCACCGCTTGCACCTCGAGGCTCTTCCTCTCTCCCCTGCCACGGGGGCTCAGACACAGCCCACGAGGCAGGAGCAGCAGTGCCAGCAGCACTCCACCATCAGCAACGCACCCACCAGCCCGGCACTGAGTCTGTAGCCCCAGACCGCTCCCACACCCACCAATTTGCTCTCTTAATTTGTAGCAACGGCACTAATCCTCTCAAAGAGGTTAAAACGCCACAGGCACACATCTTTTACACACCCTCCTCATAGTTCTTGGGAAAATGCTTCCTTGCAGCAAAGGCAGCAATCTTCACCAAGTTAAACCCCATGGATGTGGGGATCCTGGACCCGGGGGAGGCAGCAGCGGGTGCTGAGGTGCACAGAGCCAGCACTGCAGACTTGCCGGCTTCCAGCTGGTGTCCCAGAATCCCAGGATGGTTTGGGTTGGAAGGGACCTTAAAGCCCATCCAGTGCCACCCCCTGCCATGGGCAGGGACACCTCCCACTAGCCCAGGTTGCCCAAAGCCTCATCCAGCCTGGCCTTGAACCCCTCCAGGGATGGGGCATCCACAGCTTCTCTGGGCACCCTGGGCCACTGCCTCACCCCCTGCACAGGAAAACATTTCTTCCTCACATCTCATCTCCATCTCCCCTCTTTCAGCTTCAAACCGTTCCCCCTCATCCTGTCCCTGCACCCCCTGATCAAGACAGAACTGGATGATCTTTAAGGTCTTTCCAACCCAAACCATTCTGTGGTGCCAGTGGCAGCCGCACAACAGCTCTGCTCCTCTTCCTCACTGCGGGCAGAGCAAGGTACGGAGGGGGGATGGAAACCGCTTTATTCACCCAGCGCTTTCCTGCGAGCACCAGCAGCCCTTGGAGCATCTTCCACGTGACGGCTGAGCTGGAGCCCGCCAGCTCCTCTGCAGCACACGGGCAGGATGCTCTCAGGGTGGCAGGGCCAGGGCAGGCTTGAAACATGCCTTGAGGCAGATGTACACCTACAGGTGTTCAAAAAGCCCACGTAGGACCTCCAGGAATCCATGGTCTGCATCTAAAGGCATCCTGTGGGTATCCAGCATCTCCTGAGCAGCAGAGGCCAGCTCAGAAAGGGCCAGCTTTCCACTTTCACTACGGAAAAAATAAAAGTTACAACTTTTTTTCTGCCCTTTTTGTTAATGCATGTTCCTAGCACAGACCAAGTGATGCCAGCAACCCGCTGCCCAACCCCAGCTGCACAACTCCACCTGCCTCTTCCGCAACACCCAGCGCAGCCACGTACCCCTGCGGCACTGAAGTTCCCCTTCAACTGTCCTAGAGACAAGGGGACGTCCCCCCTGACCGTCAGAGGACAGGTCACCTTGCCAGCAGCAAAGAATGAACTCATCCGAGGAGGACCGGCTACACAGGAAGGGGCCCACCCGAGCAAGCGCATCCCCTGCTCGCCAGCCGGCTGCTCGTTGCCCTGAGCATCCAGCGAGTGGGTCAAGGACTTAAAACTGGTTTAGAGTTTATTCCAAGCTGAGCTACCCAATTCATTTCCAGAGGTCTCCTGCCTCCTTCCCAGCAAGGGAGGGGTGGCACAGACCACAACCCGAACCGGTGGCAATGTGGACAGTGTCCCTGTTGGGGGGAGCTCTGTTTGCTGGAACAAAAGGCCTGGCAAATTAATACACCGGTGATCCTCTCCGTACTGATCCCTAAACGCATTTTAACACAAATGGGATTGTCACCTCACCTCATTTGTTAATGGATCTGTGATGTACAGTCACAAAGGAGCAGCACTGGAAATTAAGATTGCTGCGTGGTAGACAGACCAGGGCAGTGACTGGGACACATTTGTCCAGACGGGATTTTTTTCCCCGACATCTCCAATCAGGCCAGTATGAACCTCCCAAGTCTCCCCCCATCCTTTTTACCCCCCCACACCAAACATCAAAGGCAGAAAATAAAATCAGGACAAAAAAGCATCACGCCCATTGAGGCAATCGAGCTACAGCTTCATGGTGCCACCACGTCCCAAGGTGGGTCCCCACCGACACTGCAGGACTCTGGGAACAGCAGAAAGAACCAAAGCAGCCTTGGGAAGGAGTGAAACTCCCAGGGAAGGAGGGAGACAGGCACCAATTAGGGAAACACGACGGAGCAGGTCTGTCTGCAGGCTCCCCTCCTGCCCCAGTCATTACGTGGGACCGTGACGTGGCCATAAACAGTCAACAACACGCAGGCGAGGGCTCTTTATAGAGCAGGCTCAGCTGGTGGAGATGCTCTGCTGCAAGTACAACAGATGCAAAGCACTGCTTCTAATTAAAAAGGTATTCGTGTAATTAGAGACTTCACATCGCCATACCAATGATTTGAGCCAGCCCAGCTCAGGCTGTATTTAGGAGGGCTCTCCATGCTTGCTTTCCGCTCCTGACTGCTGGGTTGTCTTTCTCCGTACCCGTGTCCATCTCATCAAACCCCCCAGGCTCTGGTGGCAGGTCCACGGGGGCAACCAGAAAGGACCTCATGGAGCAAAACCACCCATGCCAAAACCAGCACCAACCTTCAGCATCCCACCCCGGTTCCATCGAGAGCCTGTTTTTCATCCACCAGGCTGGATTATCCCGGAGTCCTTCAAGCCTTTCCACATAAAGGGCGCAGTGGGCCGGTCTGCCGGGGCCTTGGAGCACAACCCAAGTGAAATGACTTTTCCCTGAACACTGAGGAGCCTGAATGCGACCTATTGTCATTCAGATGAAACCGAGTGTCAGATTAACAAATCAATGGGCATAAGAGATATAAAATGGGTTACCATTGAAGCCTTTCAAATACCCAAACATATGGATGAACCAAATGTGAATTGTAATTGACTCACCCGCACCTTTGATCTCTACACCCTTGGGTTCCCAAAGAGACAGCCTGGCCCCCTCCCGTAGGGACTGAACTGCTTGGGGACGCCTTTGTCAGCTCTCACAAAGCCTTTTCGCTCTGCCTCCAGCTCCTGGATGGAGACACAGCCTGGCACTGGGAAACAGAGACAAGCGAGCTCTGCCTCCGAGAGCAGGGTGCTGGAGATGGACAACCCAAGCTAGAACCACAGGATGGGTTGGGTTGGAAGGGACCTTAGAGATCATCCAGGACCACCCCCTGCATGGGCAGGGACACCTCCCACTAGCCCAGGTTGCCCAAAGTTGCCCAAACGCAACTTCTCGCAAGGAGCCCATGGGCCCCAGTAACCCCTTCCCACCAGCCCCTGGCCCCAGGGGTGGCCCTCGGGCAACTGGCCGTGCAGGAGGCGGTGTCCTGGGAAGCCCGAGGCCCTGGAGCACACACAGGCAGCGCAGCCACACTGCCCCACTGCTCAGAGCCAGCCTGGGGGTCTGCTTGGTTTTCCCAGGATTTCGCTGTGCAAAGCTGAGGATCAGATGTTGCTGATGGGTTTGGGGCATGCATGTGCCCTGACTGCAAAACCTGCACTGGTCCAGAAGCACTGAAACCTGCTCTGCCCTGCTCCACGTACACATCACCTCCACTTCTTCAAGACACGAGACTTTTCATTTTCCTGGGGTGTTTCTGCAGCTACATTTAAAGTAACCTGGAGTTTAAACTAAACCTAATCCCTAATTTCTTTTTTTTTAATTTTATTTTTACTTTTGGGGTTTGCAGCAAGTGAGTTTTGACCTGTTATGGATAGATGCAAGAGAGTTAAAAAAAAAAAAGCATCAGTTTTGATACCATACAACTCTCAACTCTGCAGGAGTTGCAAGGCAAGAACTTGCTTGGCTCTAGTCTCAAGCCTCATTACAAACTGAAGTTGCTGTAACTCTCCCAGGAAACCCAGCCCAGCTTATTCTTCCACCTCTCCGCTGCAAACCCCCCCACAAATGTGCATTCTGCGGCGGTTTTAACCCCATGACAAAGGGGGGTAAAAAAAATTACGCAGCTCAGCTACTGCTACACTGAGCCTTGAAGCAACAGGAGTCGTGAAGCGCCCTTTGCTGAAGGCAAACCCCAGCAGCTAATCCCAGTACCAGCTATTCCCAGCATCAGGCACCGACCCAGAGAGAGGCGATGCCCACTGGGAGGGCAGGGATGCTGCACGTGTCCTTTCCTCCAGCACCAGCAAGAAGAGCACTGGGGGAGCTGGGGAGTCCCCTGGAGCAGCCTTTGCTGTGTTCCCAACATTTCTGGGCTCAGACCCAGCCGCGCAGCGGCTAAACCCAACCAGTAAGCCTTGCTGGGATGACTGAGCCCGCGGAGAAACCCAGGCAGGAGGAAGACCGCAGGGAGGAAGGCAGGCGAGAGGAAACTCCCGGGCTCTTAATCTGCTTTACTACCACGTGAGCTTGCTGTTTATATATAGCTGAATTAATTATTACACTACATTTAGCAGTGTGACCTTGAAATGGTCTCTGGGGGGAGCCAGCAGCCGCGGTGCGGCCAGGGCAGCCGGCCCAGGCGGCGGTGTGTGCCGAGGCACGAGGACG
>NW_010120265.1:7949-8385 GCF_000699245.1 Pterocles gutturalis | reverse complement strand
TCCTCGCCGCGTCCGGCCGCCCACCCGGCCGTCCCACCCCAGGCTGTCATTAGGAGCCTTCGGAGCAGACAGCAGCTCCCGGCCCTGCTCGGCTTGCTTCAACCCGGGCTGAAACCCTAACCGGCTCTTCCACTTCTGCCTTGGCAAGGCTGCTATCTGCTCCCAAGGCTTTGCTCGCTGCTCAACACCCCCCATTAGCTATTCCCTCTGCTTCTCCAAACACTGTGCAGACAGCCCAAGGCTCCTTAGCTACCAGACCAGCTCGAGAGGGAAATTAAAAAGGAAAGAAAAAAAAAAGCTACAAGCGTTGTGTTAAGTTGCAACAAGCTCAATGCAGAGTGCTGGGGAGGAGGGAAGGAGATGGACGTTGCTGAGCCCTTCCCCAAGAAGGGGCAATGCTGGGACTGGCTGGCTCTGGGGAGGCCCCCCCAACGCG
>NW_010120265.1:0-7928 GCF_000699245.1 Pterocles gutturalis | reverse complement strand
CCAGACACAACCCACTGCCCCGCTGCTCCTGAGCGAGACCTTGGGGAGCTTCCCTCATCTCAACCCACGTGCAGAAGATGGGGAAGGTCCCAGCGCTTCGGGGACCAGCTCCAACCCGGCACAATTCACTAAACACGGCAGCAGAGGTGGGTGTAGGGGGTTCGGAGCCGAGAGGCACAGCATCCTAGCATTGGGCATCACCTTCACCCCGACACGTGGAGCCACGGGACAGAGGAAAGCCACGGGGTCCCGCTGCAATTCCCATTTAGCTGCAGCGTTCCCAGCCCTGCTCGTGAACCAGCTGCGAAACCTATACAGCCACGGCTGGGACCCTCCCGCTGTTTACTCCAGTGCCTCCTGCTTCCATTCCAACCCTAATACACCTTTAAAAACCAAAAAAACCAAAAACCAAACCGAAGGCATGCCAATGCTGCAGGCCTGGCCAGTTTTCAAACAAATACTGAATAGCTCAGCGAAGCAGCAAAGCGCTTTATTAACAACACGCCGGGGTTCCGTCCTCCCCCTAGTGACGGGACCATCTCTGCACCCAGCCGCAGCATCCCCCGGGCTCACCGCAGCCCGACAGACCCCTCTCCAAACCAGAAATACTAATGGAATTTCACCTCAGCGCAATGCCAGTGCATTCTAGACGTTTAATCACTCTTTCACCATCTCAGCTGTTTGCTAAAGCTGTCCTACACCTCCCCGCTCGCCTGTACTGGTAGAACTTTAAGGTATCGAATGCAAACTTGTCTGAGACAGGCTGCACGCTCTGGGCTTTCATGGAAAGGTCATCTAGCTGATTTATAAAAATTAGCCATTGTAATGATGGATTTTGGCTTCTGGGGAAACACCTTCAGCACCCACAGTCGCACGGACATGTGCCAAGGGCCCGATCCTGGAGTCCTCCCCCAGGCAGGGCGTCAGACTGCATTAAACACGGTGAAGTTCGGGGACCTGGTCCAGTCCTGGCCCCCAGCACGCTGCTGAAGGCTCGTCTCCTCCTCAGAGCTAACTTCCCACGTGAAAAGTACATTTTCTTAAAAAAGAGAATCGGTGTTTTCACTCCAGCCGCACTCAGTACTGCTGGATTGTGGTTGGGGCAATAAAAGGATCTGGCCTCATGCTCACACTCAGCAAGGGATGTATAAAAACATCCACCTAGAACATCACACATCGGCATATCAAATAAAAGCCCAGGCACAATTCTCACTTTCGCCTGGAGGAGCTGCCGGCTGCGCAGCCAGGAACGTGCCAGCTCGCACTGCCCTCTGCTAGAAACCAGCCCCTGGGTGATGCGCAGAAGTCCCCGGCAGTGCTAGCCAAGGGGACAAGCCGGCTGACAGCTCTGGTCTTCTGACTGTTATCAGCACAAGAATGACAAGAGGGCAGAGGACTGTCCTTACGAGGGAGGACATCTCCCTCCAGCAAGAGACAGCATCCCAGACTGGCTGCAAGGTAAATCCCAGGTCAGGTCCTGTGCTGCCATAAAGTGCCACGACTCCCGTGAAGCCAGGGTAAGGCACAGCATCCCTCAGCAGAGACGTTCCTTCTCCATCCCTTTCCTGTAGGGAGGGGAGAAAACAAATTCCATTTTGTATCCGGCTACTCCCAGGGTGCTTCTGAAGAGGTTAAGGCAGATGTGAAGCATTTAGCAGAACGTGGCGTTATTTTCCTATAAATCAAGTTCTCTCCTTCCCTGCTGCCCACCATGTGGCAGGGTACTGACATGGCCACATATTTCAAGAGAAGAAATATAAAAAAGAAAAAGTGAATAATTCATTTACTTGAAATCAGCAGAGGTCTCCTGCCAACAGCACTTCTACACCTCTTTTCCTCTCACACTCCCAGCAGCAAGCATCTCAACCCCCAACCACTCGTGTCTCTGAACCTCTGAATGACTCTGAAGACAGGAGCACACATGGTCACAGAGCCGGGACACGAGGTCTCGCAGGTCACCAGCCAAGGCAGCCAGCTCAGGCACCCTCCCCAGCCCTCACCCCCCCCAGGACAAGGTCACCACATGCCAAATCACCATCCCCGAGTCCATTTCATCCGCTGTCTTCAAAGAGGAGAACCACCATAGGGAACGCTTGACGCCAACGTGGCACCAGGAGAGGTCATCTCCCTCCCCTCCCTTTGATGAATGAACCAAGGTCCATCGCACATCACGTCTGAGCCATCCCCACCACCCCAGACAGAAACAGGTCAAGGTGGAGGTACTGTGCTCCCGACCTCAGCTTCCTCCCCTCGCCCAACCAGAAAGATGTGATGTCCTTCCTGACCCTCACCAAGATGCGACACCCATCCCAACCCACC
This sequence comes from Pterocles gutturalis, assembly GCF_000699245.1. Taxonomy (NCBI): domain Eukaryota; kingdom Metazoa; phylum Chordata; class Aves; order Pterocliformes; family Pteroclidae; genus Pterocles; species Pterocles gutturalis. The sequence goes on along the minus strand of NW_010120265.1, from coordinate 5,609 downwards.
TCTGAGCACCTCGCAGCCACCTCCAACCCAGGAGGAACTCCTTAATGGCAACGCTACCCCTCCAGCAGACCCCTGCCCTGGGTTAACCCCCCTTCCCTCCGTGCCTGCAGCTATCAATACATTCCATCACAGGAGCCCCTGTTGCCATTAAGCAAGCCAAGATAAGGTCCAGTTACTCAGTTGCCTTCTGGCTGCCGCTGCTGCTGGTCGCTGGGCTCAGCATCTTTAAAAAGCACGCGGCGCTCCTCGCAAGCTCATTAAGAAACACACAGCGAGCTGCTGAAAGACCTGGAATTGCCACGGCGTGGGCAAGCGCCGGTACAGTCAGGAGCAGCAAGTCAGGACCCAGCGCGGCACTTAGTCATTTCACAAACCACGGGAGAAGCCTCTCGCCCAGCCCCTGCTGGCACACCACATGGTGACAACAGGTAGCAGCACACAGCCCCTGATGCCCTCATCACACCTCTGAAATAACGTGTTCTTCTATCTGTTGTTCTTTGAGCCCGTACGTTAACTGTCCCACACGGCCATGGGCAATTCATGATCCCCGGAACCCGCTGAACACCCATGGTCACACCAGATGACATTCATGTAAACTGGAAGAGGGGAGATGGACTTGAGATGTGAGGAGGAAATGTTTTCCTGGCAGGGGGTGAGGCAGTGGCCCAGGGTGCCCAGAGAAGCTGTGGATGCCCCATCCCTGGAGGGGTTCAAGGCCAGGCTGGATGAGGCTTTGAGCAACCTGGGCTGGTGGGAGGTGTCCCTGCTCATGGCAGGGGGGTGGGACTGGGTGGGCTTTGAGGTCCCTTCCCACCCAAACCATCCTGGGATTCTGCGAAGGCTTGGGCTGAATGATCATTAAATTAGACTTCTCCCCACTTGGGATGGGTTAATAGCTCCAAATCCAGGCTCAAGCAGAGAGTGGTTTAGCAAGCAAGGCCCGATGGTAAGACAAGTCCATGGTCAGGCCAGGTTGGAAACACACAGCTCCACAGAACGGTGGCTTGGGTGGAGGTTTTATAGCCACCGCATCCAGGGCTTGTGGGTGCTTTTAGAAACAAAGCCTCCACTGGAAGCGCCTTGAGGTATCTGAAGCTCGGTGTGTGTTACAGACATCTGCCATGACCCACTTGAGAAGAAGAAAAAAAAAAAAAAAATCCCAAACCCTGAGTCGAGCCCATGGGTTTTCATTCCCATCATTTTCATGCCAGGAAGGAGCGCGACGCTCCCCGGCACGCCATGCGGTGCCGCGTTAACACGATTAGCCGGGCAGATCCACCATCCGCATCAGTCACCCCCAACGCATGGTCAACTTTGAAAAGTTCAGCAGCTCAACAGGTGAGGCCATGAAACCCGATCACGGCAGACAATGTCGTCCCCCCCCCAGCGTCGTGCTGGGAAGAACTTGTCACGTGCGTCATATCGGGCAACATGCTTGAAACGGAGCAGTGCACTGAAACCCCAGCAACACGAATAATCTTCGCCATCTGTTTGAACAACTCAACCCTCCGCAGATCTAAAGGAATGATCCCATGCAAACACAAGGGCCTTGCTGACTGATTCTAGCAGCCCAGCCCTTCTTTTTGGGGACATTTTCTTCTAAATTTGCACATTTCCTAAGGAAACGTCACGGGGAGCTGCTGGAACAGCCAAGGGGACACCAAACTCTGCGCGTGCATCGAGGGGACCATTAAAAGTCCCCACTTGCTTAAGCGCAACACAATGCGAGGTCAAGAGTTCATTTTTAATTTTATTTTTTAACATCAAGAAAACAAAATCTCAACAGGAAAGCCACCTGGCAAAGCCATCCCAGAGAACACAAGTGTCCCGTGGGATACACTCGTTCCAACCCCGCCCACGGGAACGCGCTGGAGGAACTGGTCTTTGCTCAGATACAGTCATTTGCACCCGAAGTCCAGTTGGGAACATCAAGACCGTTCCCAAACTTCCTGGGGCCAATGAACCTTGCGACACCCGGCGGAAACAACACCTTGAGTTTTGCAAGCACCCGGTCACGCCTGCATCCGCACCCCCGGACCCCTGCCCCCCAGGACGGCTGCGGAGGGCGGGGGGCAATTAAGCAGCAGGTATTAAACCCTCGCTGCCACGGTAAAGTCAGGATTTAGCAAGAAAGGCCAAACACAGGGGCAAAAATCCTGCTGTGCTCAAGACCCGCCCTTGGTTCAGCGAGGCTTTCACCCCAAACGTTGAACCACAGTTGCTTCATCCCTGCCCTGCTCCCAGCCCAGCCCCTCGTGAGCATCCACAACCGCATTGCTCACACCCCCACACACTCCTCCGGGCAAAAAAGAGGCTCCTGGGGAAAAATTAAAAAAAAATTGAAACAATTAGGAATTTTATCCCAATTCAGGAATTGGGCGAAGCAGCACTTTGCACATGAAGGTCGCCAGTGCTTATTTAGGCGAGCGGGGAGCCTAAGAAACGCCCGTTTGAAGCTGTTCCTTGCACATCACCAGGCGACTGGGCCTGATCCTGCCACCCCAAACCACCCGCCGTCTCAGCACGGAGAATGAATTCAGGCGGCTTGGCAACAGCAGGAAGATGAATTTCCCCTCTCCCAAAAAAAAAAAAAAAAAAAAAAGGGAAAAAGAAGAAGAGGTCTCCCATGGGTGCTGCTGGAGGCAGAGGCACTCAGGCCAGTGCTGCTGCTGAGGTTCTGGTGTAGCCATGGCACGGGGTTCGCTAGCCGAGGGCTACAGACACGAAATATAAATCAGTGATGTTGAATGGGGCTGGGAACACTCAGCCCATGGCAGGAGGAACTGGGTGCTCCACCCCACTGGGCCTAAAATTATAAATAAAGAAGAAAAAAAATCACCCAAACCACACAGCACTAATGACATGATTTTTTTTCTTACCTGACACTAATTACAGGACAACAGGCTTTCAATCCCCAGCGTATTTAAAAACGCATCATTATTGCGTGATATAAGAAAGGATATTAAAAAAAAAATTCAACAACTGATTTTCTAGGCTTACAAGAAATACTTTTTCCCCCCCAACCCATAGAGTAAACCGGTAAGAAAACAGCACGTTCCCGCGGGGCTGCCAGCCGGGCTGCTCGGCCACATGCGCGCACAGGCTGCGGAGCCCAGCTCCTCGCTGCTGCAGAGGGGAAACTTCTCTATTATCCAAAAATTCCCGGCGCTACTTAAAAATTAGTTTGCGATAGTGGCTGGATCCCGTTTCTCCTCTGCCATGGTACATATTTGCACTTGAAGCAGTTAACATGCTGTATTCATTACCGGGGGGAAAACCCCGTGATGTGAGGACAGAAGTTATTTCCATTCGATTCCTAGCTATCTCGCTATCGAAAAATCCATTTCATTTTTCCTTCTTTTCCCTCTGCTTTTTAGGAATGGTGGTAGGCATCACTTGATGCTGGTTTGCCTTCTACACAAAAAAAAGCCCCAAAACCAGATTTCATTTCACTTGACAGAGAACGGAGAAAAAAAAAAAAAGTTTTACTCCCTCCTTCGAAAGTTATTTTCTTTAGATATAAACTTTAGAAACAGATCAGTAGTTAACATAAATATGATTAATTGCAAATACCCCAGAGTATAGCCTTCGTCAAGCTAAACGAGCAAACTTGTGATGCCTTCTGCCTCTCAGAAATCTGAAAAAATGTCACATCGGAATACTTTACTATATGGTAGGAATAACTTAAAAAGAAAAACAACTAAACAAAACCTCCTAACAGATATGAGCGGATTTATCCAGAAACCAGTCAAATAAAATACACTTTTAATGAGACTTGGGTCAAAAAATTGCATCTTCATCTTCTCAAAGCCAGGCAATTGGATTTAAACTGCACGGACCAGGCGCTGAGGACACAAGTAACTCTCTCGGTTCCAAAGTTCAGTCAATTTGTGCAAAAGCGACTGAAAAAGAGAGACAAGGCTCGCCCGGCTCCCCGCGCGAGGGCGGGCACAGCGGCTATTTTATAGCATTTTTAATCTGATTTTATTGGGCCATTAACAAGAAAATACAAACGCTTCTCACTATTGACATTAAGATAATAAATAAAAGCCTCATTGGGGCTTGAAGAAATAATCAAGCTCTTGAGGAGCGCTGAGAAGCCAAGATTCACTGAAGTCAGTGGGAGTTTCGAGCTCTATAGTATCCGACTTCTAACGCTGAAATTTATGGGAACAAACTTCTGAATCTAATTCAAACTGAAGTTAGAAATAGTGCACAGTTACCAAACAGCTCCTCTGGTGAGATGAGCAAATACATCCTCCCCTCATATATTTTGCATTATTTAGTCTTCCCCCCCTGCGGTCGATCCGGGTTCCAGTCCCACAGAGACAAACACGCTCCCACCCTGGGGGAGAGGCACACACGAGCGATTTCGAGACTTTCAGCATCACTGCTGCCCGCTGCCTGGGAGCATCACCCTTCAGACCTGAAGATTTGTCGTATTTCAGTTAATACATCCCTTTTGCAAAGATACTATTTAATAACGTAGCAGGGTGTTCGCAGGGATAGGGCCCGTGCTGCTTAAAATTAAGCAGCTGATAAGGTGAAACCATTACATGCAACTTCGATGTCAGCTTCTCCAAATTTAAAAATAATGTGCATCCTTTAAATATCGACTTTTGCCCACAGCATCTGGGATAACAGATTCATGTAATCATAAGCATTATTCTCCCCTTCTCCCCTTGCACCTCTTACTTGTAAAAGATTAATCAACCATTTTATGGTCTAATTTAGGTCCCTAATTAAAAACAGAGTTCAACAAGTACAAGACCACTTTGCTAATAAATCCTGACAGGTCTTCTGCTCTGTTCTATGCAAGTTTGCCTTTCAAAACATGAGATTATTTTTTTTTTAAACGAATTGATTTATAAAGATTTCACCTTGGTCGCTATGGGACAACACACTGCATCCTCCACCGAAACCCTAGAATTCCATAAAACGAAAGTGCTTTCAAAAATGACTTCCTCTTCGCCAGATCTTATCCTGCACTTATTTCATTAACTGGTGAGCGATGGCAACATTAAAAAAAAAAAAAAGTGAGACATAAACCTAATCGGACTTGCAGGCTGGGAGTTTCAAGACTACAAAGAAGTTAAAATTCAGAACTTCACAGCTCCCATCATCTAGCTTCAAAGTTTCCATCTCTCCTTTAGTGTTCCTATAAACACTCAGCACAAAGACATATTCAAAATATTCTTGATAAAGGAACTTTAATCAGAAAAGGATGAAAAGAAACATAAATGCCCACACGCCAGTGTCCCACCAGAACTGAGAAGCACCGGACTCTTCCTCCACACCCATCCTCTCCTACTGCTTCAAGCCCACCCGCACACAGACATCATGCACAGGGCTGCTCCTCGCAAAATTACTTACATATATATGGAGATATATATATATCCACCCTTGCAGCAATCTCGTAATTTAGAATTTTTCCCCAGCCAGAAAGTTCCGTCCCCTCCCGAAAGCCCCCGTTACACCACCACACCCCGCGCCACGACCTCATCCCAGCGCTGGGCTGGCAATCGCAAGCCCCAGCAATTAATTTCTCAGCGATAAAGCTGATTATAGCGGTAGGGGAAAGTTAACGGAGAATGAGCGTGTGAAGCCAT
>NW_010120264.1:90169-154577 GCF_000699245.1 Pterocles gutturalis | reverse complement strand
TCCCGAAACCACACTCACGATTCCCCCAAACAGGGGATGCACCATTCCCGGAGGCACTCATGGAACAGAGATAACAGTCCGAGCATCCCAGACTGAGAGCTGATCGGGGTGGGGGGCGGGGGAAAGGCCTTGGGAGAGCGACCACCTGGAGCGAGATGATCCGGAGCCAAGAGAGATCCGGAAACCAAAGGGACCTGGAACAAAAAGGGACGATCTTCTGGAGGGTCCTCACCTATATACTGGGCATGATGTGTATGTTATGGAAGAGATTATTGGCCACTCTGGGTCTCAGTCTTGAACCTAAGATCAAATCCTAGGCTAGCAACCAGCTGTGCTTCCTCCCTGGTCTGCCGACCTTGGCAGCGGCACAAAACATCGCTTCTTATCAGCTTTCTTCTGAGCACAAATCCAAAACACAGCCTCTTGCTAGCTATTATGAGGAAAGTTAACTCTGTCTCTGCTTAACCCAGGACAGATAGGAAATGTGCCATGAGCACCCAACTGCTCTGTCGCCTGTTATCAATGTGCTACCTCCCTGCCAAAAATCAGTTCAGGGTGGAGAGGGCTGCTGGAGGCGGCCTGGTCCATCACCCCGTCACAGCAAGACCAACCCACATGGGGTTTCCCAGGGAAGCAAGGTACAAGTTATGCCCTCGCTGCACTCCTTCAGTTGTGCCCAGTGACAGTCCCTGTGGGCAGTGGGAAGCCAGGTCCTACGCAGAAGTACATTTAGTCCAGTCCTAGGAGACTGGCATATTGTCATGTTTTCTCAGCCTGCAGATTTTCTCAACTGATGACTCAGTGGGGAGAGACTATGTTAGTGAAGATTCAGCATATGGGTTTTCTTTTTTGTGTGAGTTTCTGCAATGAAGTATCGCCACGTCAGGACGCATCATATGGTCTTGGGGCAGAAGCCTTGCTCCTGCATCCCTGTGGTGGTAGCCTACATGGCAAGAAGGCTGCTCCCCAGTGACCACAGGACGTGTCTCAACAGCAAGTCCTGGGCTAGCCCAAGGCTGTGGCCAGACTCGGGCTGGTAAGATGCTGTGGCAAGGGCCGTGACCATGCGCCGGAACCCAGCAGGACCGTGCTTAAGGTCTTCTTGCCTAGGAGCACACATGTCCCACCCAAGGTGTGGGTGGCTGGACACAGGCAGCCACGTGTGCTCAGCCCTCACCCTGGCACCGTCCAGGCAGGGGACGTCACAGTGACTGCTGGCCAGTGGGTAAGATTGACTCCGCTTCAGGTGATGGAGCACATTACTTTTGAAAAAACAAACTTGTCACACCATTTTGCCTGCTCCACAAGAGCCACGTTGGCCTGTGACACTGCCTGCTACCTACAGCAGAGCAGTTTCCCTGGGAACCAAGGGTCAAAGCACATTTCTGCTACTTAAAAATTAAGTTCATCCTTTTAGTAGTCACCCAGGCTGATGGGTGAGGACCTGAACACCCACCCTTTGCCTCTGTCCCTCCCACGGTACGGCTAACCCTACCCGGAGCAGCTGGTGGTCAGTGTCAGCCAGCTTTCCATGCAGGTAAAGGCTTTTCATTTTTCTGGGTGTTAAAAGGATCAGTGTTTTTTTGTGTTTGAGATGTCGTGGTGATTTCTCAGGTAAACCAGACCAGAAGTTGACAGCAATGTTGACAGCTTATTTTTCCTTGCAGAACAATGTCATTACTTGTGTTTTTGAGGAGTATAGACCTTATGCATAAAACATATTTCAGTTAAAGGGGTACTGCTGACTGACAAAAAACCCTTGCTATTATCCATGTGTGTTAGAAGCACTTAGATTGCCAGAAATGATAGGTAGTTTTTGCCTTTGTTTTTCTCTGGTTTGTTTGACTATTTGACAGTAATCTGGTGTTTCCTTTGAATATCCAGGTTATTAATAATTTTCACCTTTTGTTTTGTGCGAGCCTTTCATATTGCAATGAAGAAATCAGTCTCACCAGGAAAATGTGATTGTACTGGCACAAAAACTGGCCAGGGATTCAGGATGTAACTTTTTTTTTTTTTTTAATGCAAGGTGTGCAATTGATGTTGTATCTTAGGTTTTTATATTAAATACTTAATCACAGCATATAATTCTGTGACTTGTTTTTAAGTAACTTAGCTTTGAAGCTCAGGATGGAAAAGTGTGTTGCTTTAATGATAACTGTGTAGGTTCTCATCAAAATGAAAGTTTGGTCTCATTATCCCATTGTTCTCCTTTTCTTTTTTCTCCAAGCTGCCTGTCTCGTCCTGGGTTGTATGATTTTTCCTGATGGCTGGGATTCAGATGAGGTAAAACGGATGTGTGGTGAAAAGACAGACAAGTACACACTGGGGGCTTGTTCAGTCCGCTGGGCATATATCCTGGCAATTATTGGAATCTTGGATGCCCTGATCCTCTCATTTCTGGCATTTGTGCTTGGCAACAGACAAGACAGCTTGCTAGCAGAGGAGCTCAAGTTGGAAAACAAAGGTAGGACTGCTTTAGAAACACTATTATTGGGTGGCCTCGAGGGCAATTGCTTAAAAACAATGATCAGTTTAATTTTATTTTATACTTAAAGGTTGGCATGCTGGCTTACTTGCTAACTTGCTGGGAAAGAGGAAATGCAAGGGGAAGAGGAAGTTTTTCTTTTCAGCCTTCAAAATCTAAGAAAGCTCAAAATTGCCGTAATTTCTGCACTGTGCATGACTTATAACAGTTTTTAGAGATGTAGATGGGATGGTTTTGTGTTGCCCACTTGTACATTATTTCATTAGCCTTTAAGTTTCACTGTCTCCATCTTTTTCTGTACCCCATGGAAGATGTGTTCATTTGGTTCCTGTAAGATTTTGCATTGTGATATGACTGGCTGTGATACGGCGTTCCACTGCGTGCATTACTGCAGTGCACGGTAAGGAGGGAGCGTTGGCCTGGGAGACTGGTAATGAGCTGTGCAATGGGACCGCCTATACAGCGAGGCACCCATGGACTAGGGATCAGAGCCAGGAACGAAGAAAACTCGTAGTTCTTGTTTGATTGTGTTGCTTTGAGCTCATTAGTCAGCTCACAGGAATCTAGGATGCTGTAGTACTGAATATTCATGCTGTGGGTTGGGGATAAAACACATTTCTAGATTAAGAACATGAAACTGTCTCAGCGCAGTGGTTCATCACGCGGTTGCAAGAGAAGAAGAGAGGCTGTTTGGGGAGCGTGTGCAAACTGGCTGATTTCTGCAGTCCCTACCCCTACTGCTCCCCCAGCATCCACAGCTGTGTGTCTGATGCGACAGATACCACAGAGGGCACATCCCTGCCTTGGTCCTTTTAATGAGCCTGTTGTCCCTGGATCTGTCTAATCCCTTCTGAACCTGTCAGCTTCTACAGCACCACATGGCAGTGAGTTCCTGAAGCTCATGACTGACTGCTAAAGAAGTACTTTCTTTTATCTGTTTCACACTGATCCCCTACTATTTTCACCAAATGTCCCCTAGTGCAGGATCCTGCATTCAGCTCATCCCCCACATTTGTAATTTTGTAGCTTGCTTCTAATAATAGCAAAGATATTAGGAACCTTCACCACTGGATTTGAAATCAAAAGCTGTTTGGCAGCCTGTGTTGTACAAAATTAGCTGGTCTCAGTCCTGCTCCAGAAGGGCCGTTATCCATAGATCTGAAAGCACCAGCACACTGGCCCGGGCTTGCTGAATCGCACAGTCAGCATGCTCAACCCAAAGATAGATGAACTTGAAGATTAAACTTCACATGCAATTCCAGACCTCGTTAGAGCCTGCTAATCTTGTAGGTTAAGGAAAGTGTATGTTGCTTGCAATTGCATGTGCACATCTGTTCTGCAGGTAGGCTGAGGGCATCAGTTTCAAGGACTGTCCCTGTGGCCCTGTTCTATAAGGATAATCATCTGCGTTTGAAAATTAAAATACTTATCAAAATAGCATTTGCAGCTATGTCTCAAGTGCTTTTGGCATCAGCACTGTGATTTCTCTATACCATACAGAGCTCATGAACCCTGCAACTACTTGTATGAAAGAATCTCATCTGTTTTGGCACCTCATGAGCAAGAAAGGGCTTTTGGAGGCTCACCATCTCTCACGTCGCTGGCACAAGCTCATGCCAGAACATTTGGTCCTCAGCATGTCAGACAAAATCATTCAGCAGCTCATTTTCCTTGGATTAAGCGCAGAAATGTACCACACCACCAGCTTCAAAGCAAACCAGAACTCAACCAAAAGGGACCCACCCCACTTTGTCTTTACAGTCAAGTCCACCACTTTTTAAACTGTCTTTCAAATGAAAAGAAAAAAAGGCAGCTTGCCTTCTGAAAAGGACATCCTCTCCCTGCTTGTCACAAAAAGCTTCTGCTAAGTCTAAATCTCCCTGCAGCCCTCTGGCATTTCCCCACCTGCATACATTGCCGCTGGGCACAGCCACAGCCCCAGAGGAGTCCCAGGAGAGGACGGTGAGGACACAGGTGGACACCACCAGCTCCATCAGTGGTGGGGACTTGGCAGTTATCAGTATCAGCAGAGCACCAGCTCTCCACTTTGCTGACCAGAGATCAGTCCTTTTTCTGGACTTTTGGATGCCAGGAAAGCCTGCCTGCATCCTAGTGAGCAAGTATCTTGCTGAAACAACAAGGCACGAGCACTTAATTCCCTCCAGTGATCTCTGATCTCTGTGCAAGACGAGCTGCAGCTTACTGTCCCCCGTGCTGTGCTGATGGAGCAGGGCTTTGGGTCATGGTCCCCACAGGACCAAGGAGGGGTTTGGCCTAAAAGGCTGCACTCTGAAGCCAGCACTGGCATGTGTAGGTATTGCTCGTGCAGTTTTTGCAGCTAGAAGTCATTTGACTGAGGATGCTGCCCACAGTGTTTAGGAGGAAGATTTTGCATTCGTATGGCCAGGATTGTGAGGCAGGTTTTGTGATCCTGGCAGTGACTGTCTGCATGCTCGGGTAACCAGATTGGGGCAGTGGTCTGTGATTAGAGACAGTGTTGATTATTTATGCACAGATGATGAAGAGGCTGGTAGAAGATTAGGGCCAACGCTTGTCCTTGAGTTGGCACCAGACGACCTCCTCTCGGTACGACTGGCACACACTGCACATGCATGAAGGCTTTGACACTTACCACATGAACTACATCCCCTTGTCCCCTTTTGGCTTAGGAGGTACTGGAGAAATACTTACCCGCATTAGTCCACATCCAAAGTATCTATGCATCTCTTGGAAATGGTCAGGATGCCAAAATACTGAAATATGCAAATATCATTAGCATGCCTCCCATGTAGACCAGAAGATAAGACTAAGGATATAAGCAATCCCTCCCTCAGCCTTCCAAGCTACCCTTACAATGTGAAGTCAAAGCACTCATAACAAGTACCCATGAATATTAAACACCCCCATCCCTTTTTCCTCCTCCTCCCCTGTAATGAGGTGTGCCTCCAGGCTTGTGCTGGCTCTGGCTTCTGGATTAGCAGCTATGGATGAGGAGCATCCTGAAGGAGGAGTCCCTGCGCTGCTGCTGTCTTCCGAGGGGCCAAAGGTGTGGCCAAAGAGTCAGGGCTGTTCACTGGGTGGGAGCTCAGGGTCTCCTTCCCCTTGGTGGTGGTGATATCCTCTGGTCACAGGCCTGGGCATCCCATAGCCTGTGATAAGCAAGGTGTCCCCTTAAGGGACATTCATGTCTCCATCTTGGCTTTTTGGGAGAATGCACCTGGGGAGCAACCAAAACTGTACCCAAGAGGAACCTCCGGTTGCCCTGTCAGCTCTTCCTCTGCTACTGGGGCTGTACCCCATGCATGTAGATATTATTAGGCAGTAGCTCAGCGGAGGGGAAGAGACAGTAAATTAAGTATAACAGTCGCGACAGTGTTCATTCATTTATGTGGAAAAACCTTCAAGAACAAGAAATTATTAGGGAATGATCAGACAGCTGGGCAGCTGTTTTCTCAGTCAGATAACAGTTCTGTCTGGAGGCTTCATTGCAGGGCAGCGCCCACAGGCTCGTCACTGAGAGTCTGCAGTGGCTGTGCGAGTACCTGGCACCACAGCTGTTTCTGAGCATTGGTGACAAGTAAACAGTTAAAAGTATATGAAATGCAACAGGATGGTAAAAAAGTAAGAAAATTACAGAAAAATAGTACTTTTTCTGTACTGCTTCTCTGTAGACTTACCATGCTGAATTGTCCACCTGCTCTATGCTTTTGGTGGCTCCAGCTCTCTACGTTTGCATAGGTTAATGAATGCTTTAAGTAAGGAATTCAGCTTATTCACGGGAGAAGATGACCTTATTTTTGCCATAGAGGAAAGTTTATTTTTTCACTGCGTATTAAAAATAGAGCTTACCCATTTCTTATTTGCTTAGGTTTAAAGGTAGGCTACCATACAAGTTTTGTGGCTGAGAAATATAACTCAAGTTTAGCAGACTTGCTTCAGGTTACAGTCCATTTAATGCAGCTTCCTAATCATGCAAATTTTACACAACAATCTGTACCTTTTTCATTTAAAAACCTGCCTTTTGAAGAAAAATAAGGTATTTCTAAAGACTTTCACATTACATTTATGCCATTAGCAAAAGGAGGGGAGAGAAGAGTATTACATGGGTTTTTTTAATTTATAGGCGCTAATGGTAATGACTTAAAGGCCTGTATGTTATTAAACTAATGGCATGCAGGGTGATAACAAAAGTAGTCAGAATTCATCTTAGCTTTAGACTTCATCAACACCATTTTGAGTAAGCCATCAACATTAGGCATAAACCTTGATGTGTAACGACATAATTGCACATTTTGAACTGTAATGTCTTAACAACATAAAATTAAAGTTCTGGCCAAAGGGTGAAGAGACCAAATGAGAAGTTTCCAGAAGAAATTGAGAGTGCAAGGCAATTACTGTTATGGTAGAAAGTGGTAATATGGTCTGCATTATGAGTGATAGATGCAAGACCATTCAGAAGAAACTATCCTGTTAAGTAATAGCAGTCAGAGCAGGTGGATGATGCACTTTGTGGACAGCTGTGGCTTTTCTGATGGACAGAACAGCTTCACAAGGTGTTTATGTTTGACATTTGACTCATCTTTGGTGCCCATATGGTCACGGATAAGTAATTTGCATTAAAGATTTCCCGGAGTTACAAGCCTAGGGATGAAATAATAGATAAAAGGACCAGTGACAAAGCAGTTTTCTGTAAAAGGAAAAAAATAGTCTTGCAACGGAGATTTGCGCACCTTTGGCTAGAGAATTGTCTTCTGTAAACAAGAATAGTCTACCCACATAATTGCTGCTGCAACAGAAAACCATCAGCAAAAGCCCTAGTATCTGCAGCTGAGTGACAGGAGGCTAGCGGCGCACTTGTCCCATCGCGGGACTACATGACAAAGTGCACATCAGCTGTCATTCTTCAAAAGGAAAATAGTTCAGGTCACAACACGTGCAAACTGCTGCAAAATTGCAAAGCCCTGCATATCGGCATGTAGTTCTCATGGCAAACACTTCACAAACATTCAGGCTAATTTGTTCAAAATTAGGTGAATATACTGATACCTGATTTAAGTTTTCAGATACAGCTACAATGCATTAAAGAATTGCCAGGAGCCCCGGTAGTAATAAAGAGTACAAATCCAGTCGGAACACCATGTATTCCCCTGTATACCCATGTTCTCTATCCAGTAGAATTATGTAGTCCTTTTTTCAGAAAGTTGTGTACCCCATGACTCTTCCTGATGCACAAAAAGTCAGTGTATGCACCATTTCATTTCAATTAGCAGGTACTTCTCAAAAATAAAAATACTTTCAAAAATAAAATGCAGGATCTCTGTTACTCTCTTCACTTTTTTAAACAGGTGTTTCTCTTCATGTCTGCTAGTCTCCACCCATCCTTCCTTTCTAAAGAGTTCAAGAGTGATCCAGTTCAGCCTCTTTGGTGTGTGTCTCCATGTTCAAAGCCCCTAAGGTGACTTTGAACTCAGAACCAACTTGGCTACTTGAATTTCCATCTGAGAAGGGAAATGTAAAAAAAACTCATTGAGGAATGATCTGTGATGGATTGCTCTAGACAGCCCACCACATGCACTTACCAGGCTGCAGCTGACCAGAGGAAGCTGGAACTACGTCAAAAGGTTTAGGCTTTGCCTCAAAAGAGAAGTATTTAGGTACCCTGCTTTTCAAAGGCAAAACCTGTCTCTTTGAAGTGCACAGCCATAGGTTCCAGGTTGGGAATTGCTGACCCTCATTTCTAGCTTCAAAACCTGATTCTCTGCTGTGTCAGCCAAGCACAAAGTCTTGTCACAGCTGTGAAGAGCTCACATGTTCTCTTTCAGCTTCTACTGATGAGTGGCTCATCTATCACAGCATCACTGCAATTAGCTCCAGTTGTTAATTTCTTTGTTTAATTACAACCTGTTTTCCTTGAGGTATCACGTCCACAATGAGCTACAAGGAGCTCTGAGTGTAAGAACGGTAGGCAAATAGTACAGGACATATTTAATCTAGAAACCTGCAACTAGAAGCTAAACCAACAGATGTTTCTTTATATAAGGTTTTTTCCCCCAAATTTTCTGCTTTAGATAATGATGACCATTTGCCTGTGATGTCAACTATATAAATAACATTTTAAAAAGAGAAACTATAAAGATAAACACGGAGATTTCATTGTGGTGGCATCAGAGGGAACGTCATCTCTCCAGGATGAAGATTCTCATAGCACTGCTCTAGGTTCTATGCCCAAGGTATGAACTTTTCATCTACAGACTGCATGAACAGTCATTGGATCCAAATCCAGGACTTTCCTTTGCAGTGCCATAGTGTCATGCACTCTCTTGCCCAGTGTATTGAATTCTGTCACACAAGGCAGAAGAGCTCCAGCCTGAGGATTTATCAGCCCCTTCTTCCACGGCAGTCTATAGTATTTTGTGTAAGACACTGTTGTTGGAGATCAGAGATGGAACTCTGAGAACCTCCAACTTGAGGAGAGAACCTTCTCGAACTAAGGCAGGCAGAAAATCATCAAAGTATGTTCAAGGTTTTAGTAGAAACTGAGGGGAAGAAACGGAGTGAGACCAGAAGTCAAGGTTCTTCAACACAGACTTAGAAGACACTTCCAGGTCTTCGTTTTGAAAATGTCTACTTTTGTGTTTGTAGAGGCATGTGAGAAGCTACTTAGATTTTTCTGGTTAGATGGTGTTGGGCTGATGGTTGTACTTGATGATCCTTGAGGTCTTTTCCAACCTTAATGATTCTGTGATTCTATTGATATTGAGTGGCAGCAAAACAAAAGCCCTGGGGTGGTGTTAAGAATACCTGAGTTTGATTCCTGGTTCTCTTACTGAGCGTGGATCTATCATTTGATTTCTCTGTTTCTCTGTCTTTTCAATGGGGGGGAATGAGACTGACTTTGTTGATAAGGTATGTTGTGGCTCAGCAACAGAAGGTGAATTAGAAAAGCTAAATAGTGGTGGAATTATTATTAAAGTGTGTATTCGGAGACTAAGCCTTAATAAAAGTATTTTATCAGGGAACTACTTTACCAGTGTGCTAAATGATTATATTTTTAAGGGGAGGCAAATGAGACATCAAAACTAAAACTTGAAAGCTGATTAAAATCTCTTATTAAATAAAGGTCAATCTCGCAGTAGTGCTGATTGATATATCAGCTGATCCAACAGTTCCTTTCCAGCTCTACTTTCTATAATGAGAAAGTAAAATTAGTCCTAAGCATATGCATTAATTACTTAAGTGGAGAAGTTGGAGACCATGAATAAAGAGTCCTAGTTCCCCACTGATTAAGGAAAAACATGGTGAACTGCTTTCTCTCTCATAGAAGATGGATTCCTCTTGCTGTTACATTCTGTAAAGAGTTTCATACGATAGCTTAGTTACAGAAATTATTGTTCCATTTAGGGAGCTCATGATATGAGGGACCAAGTATGGGGACTTAAAGGCATGCTGGTAGCAAAAAAGCTAGGCCGCCTCAAAAAAACGCTTCTTAAGCGGTATAGGGGACTTAATGCATTGTGTGGGCTCTATGCTCAGCTGAAAAATTCCGTAGGGCAGCAAGGCACAGAGGGGTTGAGCATTACAAAGTGGGGTGATATGATGCATGGGAATGGGGCATGAAGTCCTTTGAAAGTGCTGTCACAAGCTAAAACAAATCTCTGGGCTGGTCAAGACAAGTCCATACAAAGCCTGGACAGATCTGGAGATCTGTGTTGTTAGCTTAAAACGAAGCCTATGGCCTGTTACAAGCAATACTGCATTTCCTGAGCTAGAAAATGGCAAGTCTGACTGTGCCATCACTAGTAGTTGCATTAGAAATGTTTTGAAGCTTGGACAAAAAATCAGAGATATTTCACAATACATAGATATATAAAAGAGAAGTAGGTGGCACATATTTCATTCTGGGGAGGGCTAGTCACACACAAAGATTATCATACCCCACCATCCACATCTTCTTCCCTACTGATAGAACCTGCATTTCTAGGAGGAACAGCAGAAGGCTGTAGAGCTCATGACTCAGCTGTTCTTGCATGAATGTTTTTGGGCAAAGTGTTAATGTAGACTGAAAAATCAAGGCAGGTTTGTGCCAGGAATTTGGACTGTGGCTGGGAACAGCTGATTTATGAGGACTTTTCTGCTTCCCAGTCCAGCCTGCCATTTCAGAGGGATGCCTGGGCTCTCCATATGTTCACACCAGCCTCCATGTCTTGTCCTTGCACACAGAGGAAGCCTGGAGAACTGACCTGCGATTGTTACTTCTTGAAGCAAATTCCAGTAATTTTCTGTGAAATCTCTCATTATTTAAAAAGTCATTAGTTTCATTATCTCCTTTCCACTGTGAATTTGTTTTGACTGTTCTTCAGCAGTTTCATAAAGCCAGGATCGTTTTCCATCTGCAAACAACACATCCGAAAAAAAATGTGGGTAGCCTCTCCCTTTCTGGGCATGGTGTCAACAGAAACAAAGGATGTTGTCAGTAGCTTTAGAGTAAAGGAGTTATCAAAAAATCCAAATGAAAGCAAGGCAAACAACCCTGTTCCCCAAAGTTATATTCAATGAGACATTTCAGTCATACCTAATGAGATATTTGAGATATCTGGGTCTTTCTGGTTTCTGTTACAGGTAACATCCAAGACCACTTACTCCAGTGGCAAGTAAAAGTTGACCTGTTTGGTGCTGGCAGTGTAGATTTTCTCTGTTTAACCAATTATTTTTATATTGCTTTATTCTAGAACCTTGAAACTGTTCATGTTATTTCTGGACCACTTCCAGAGTTAATCTAGACTTTCTGTTGAGTCCCTCCTTTTCTCCTGAATGACAGCCTTGGTGGACTCCAGTGTGTTGTTCCCAGTGACCTCTCCCTGGATGCCTGGGAAGCCTGGCCCTGGGACAGGCCCAGACTACGGCACCCACATAGTTTAGTTCCTTGGTTCTGGGATGACCCTGCAAGGGACAAGTTTGCTTCAGCTGAAAGTTAGTGTTCTGTTCTTGGCTGCCAAGATCTTTGTCTGTTGATTTTTATATGTTTGTACAGTTTTACTTGATACACTGTCAGGAAACAGCAGTGGAAGAGGAAACAGAAACGTGATATTCATGAGTAATATTGCACTCAAGATTGCTATAGGTGTGTACTAACTTCATTTGCTAGAAAGGAGCACAATAGATAAGTGAAATGATAATCCAAATATATTCTATCAAGGTTTTGCATTTCTCTATATCTGGAGGATTTTTTTTTTCTTAATTCATGTTTTTAAATGAAATAAGTGAATGTTCTTGTAGCACATGGCCCATGTTATTATGTTTAGTCTTTCAGGCATTTGGCTTTCAAGCGCTCCAGCTGTCATAAGTACTTTTATGCACCTACTTCAAGAGCATTTAGCATGAAATGTACTCTACAGACATTGTAAAACTGAAAATAGAGGTTTAGCTGCAATCCCATTTGGCTAAATGTATTTACAACACCACAGCACATTTGATTTTATGAACTGTCTTTGCCTTAGTTTTGTAAATGTAAAAATTTTCAGGATCATAATGAGCTGGCATGAGGGTATCATTGTCCAAGTCATCTCAAAATGCTCTTTCATCTCAAAGCATTTGCACCCTGATAGGTGGCAGTGTTTGACACAGGACAGACTATTGCTCAGGTTCGTGTAGGCTGTGGCCCTCGGTTGCTGCCTTCTGATGTTCCCAACTGATTCTCTTCTAATCACTGAGCGGATTGTTCCTCTCTAGTATGTGCACACTGAAACCAAAACTCACTGCTCTTCATATAACTCCATGTCTGATAAGAGGCTGAAAGGATCAGCACGATCATTTAAACTACTCTCCAATATCCCACAGGCTGTAGGATGGCTTGAGGCCCCTCCAGTTTATCAGCACTGTGTAAACTGTGGAACCGAAGCTGGACACTGTGCCAGGAGTGGTTCTGACTCTGCCATACCCAGAGGTGCTACAACCTCTCTGCTCCTGTTTCCTTGTCTGCAGCTGAGACGCCCATAGCCCTTCTGTCTGCCAGCACCTCTGCAGCTCATATTCATGTGACTTTCCACGTGCT
This sequence comes from Pterocles gutturalis, assembly GCF_000699245.1. Classification (NCBI taxonomy): domain Eukaryota; kingdom Metazoa; phylum Chordata; class Aves; order Pterocliformes; family Pteroclidae; genus Pterocles; species Pterocles gutturalis. The sequence goes on along the minus strand of NW_010120264.1, from coordinate 142,038 downwards.
CTCTGTGAGTGTGTGGCTGTTTCTTCCTCCATGAGGTATCATTTTGCATCAGGCCATGCTTATAGAATAAGCCATTTGCTGACCACACAAAGACTTCCTTGGTCCTCTTCATCAGAGCAGCTGAAAGAGAGAGGAAAATGGACATTGCCACTGGCTCCCAGCAGTCTGGAGAGAATCTGGATGTTGTAGGTCTATCTCCTCCTTCTTCCTCACTAGAAGGAGATGAAAAGATGTGAAAAAGAAGAGATCGGTAGCCACCTTCTTTCTTTTATACATGTGTGCTGAATTCAGACATAAAATCATCCCAGCGTAAGCCCTGTTGTCTGAACTAACAGTTTTGGGGCACTTGGTGCCTCCATATGACTTTCTTTGCTTTCCATCCTCACTCTTACAAGGGTTTCATAACCTTTCACTGCACATGGACAGTTCAGTCAATAAAGATAGATCTTTGCAATATTAATGTTCCCCATTGTCTGGTACAGCTGGAGACCCTCAATGCCCACTGTAGGGTCTAGTAGGTGGACAACAATCTTGGAAATCCTGAGTAAATCTACCAGTGTTGCTATCAGCAGTGAAGTGTAAATGTAGATAATTTCTTGCTTTGTGAACATAGAAGCAATAGTTTAGCTGTACTTTTTACATTTCTAACATAATAATATATGTGAATGATCAGTGCACATTGGATAAAAATTGAGGAAAATAGCAGTGCTCTGTAAATGCTTGCTAAAATGAATGCTTCTGGAATATGTGCAGAGTACAATAGTTCAGTTATTTAATGGTTAATTCAAAAAGAGCACATTCAAAAACCAAATTAGATTGGCATAGCTAAAAGGGACTCATTTTATACAAAATGTTTACTAGTATTCTTTTTATTTCTAAGTAGATTATTGAACCAAAATCTTCAAAGCTTTTCCACTGGGCATGTTGGACATGATTATGCAGTGGGGTTTTTTTTTTTCATCCTGTGAAACCAGTAAGAATTTTAGAGTGTGGGAGTAAATTTAATCCATTAGAGCAATTCACACACTTTTTAAATGGTCATGAATATTACTTAAGCTAATCCTTGAGCACAGAGTTTCAAGCAACATTTTTCAGGTGTTTTAATGTTTCACGTGTATCAAATACCTTCATATTTCCTTTGAAGAACTGTCATAACACTCTGACAACAACTGGCTGACCCCTTGCAAATAAAGCTCTGATAAAGCAATAAAGATCAGACATCATATATCCTACAGAGACAAATATTGGTCTACTAGAGGAATTGGTAGTGTACTAGAAATCATTCAGTGTGTTTCAAGTGCTAAGGAGAAGAAAACATTGTCACAGAGTTGATTGGAAATTTGGTACAGAAGCCATGCTGGCAAAGTATGAAAGAGCCGTACTTAGAACAGCCACAAAACACAGCACTTGAGTCCGTGATGGAAATGGTGGATTTGGCAACATGGAAAGAAGTCCTGCCAAATGGTTAAGGAGCAACTTTGCTTGGGAAAATGAAAATTTTTGTCAGTGTTAAGGCTACATTTCTGTGGCCTTTCAGAGCTAGCCTGCAGCATCTAATTGTTGAATTTAAAAGGATACCTGAAAACCTCTGAGCATTCACTGGCATGTGGCCTCAGCACTTCCAAGCAGAGGCGGTAGCTATGTGAAGAACAAAACTGCCCTCCATTGTTCTGCCTCCGTTTTATAAATATTCTCCCTGCTGTTCTGTAGATGTTAATTCTTATCCCATACGGCAAAGATGACATGTTATTAAGTACTATAAATCTTCCCATATAACCATCAGCTCAACTGTTTTCCTGAAGAGGACTGACAAGCTTATCTTAAATAAATCCCTAAAAGAGCTCAGTGAAATTATTAGAAGTTGTGTGTTTACAATGATGCCAGAAGATCAGCAGGTTTATACACTGATCAATCATTCATACACGAGGGAGCAGCTGGCATCTGAGGCTGTGTCTGCTCATCTATCAAACAGTTCTCACAAAGGTTAGAGGGGGTAAAGTTGCACTCAGACACAAATATAGGTATAAAAATGTTCTCAAAATGTTAAGTATTGAGGATTAAGGCATGAGCTGATAGGATTTCATATTTCAGAATAATTTCTATAAAAGATCCTGATCACAAATAATTTGCCAAGGTGTCACCTTCTTCCGTAAGTCCAGCTGAAGCCCATCCATTGCTTTTCAGTGCAGTTAATGACCTTGCAGACAGATGCAGAGTATGTGCTCACCCCACATCAGTCTCAAAACACTTTTTTGTGAATAGGGTAATATTGACCTTTGTCCTCTGTACTATGGAAAGTGTTTTTGAAAGAACAACCTGGGAACTTCTGGAGAAGCTGGAGCTGGGTGCAAAGAGGAAGTCCAAAGGCCAGTGCTTGGGTCTCTGGCTTTGGAAGGGAACAATTCTTCCCATTTCTAGGCAAAGACTAAATCTGACTTAGTGAAGAAATATGAAGAGAAGTGCAGGAAGGGAAGTTCATGATGCTGTGAGGTCCAGCAGGGAGACAGAACAACCAAGAGTCCAGGTCCTGTTGGATCACCTGAAAGGGTTAGCGTCACCTTCATATTCTTTCTGTGCCTAATCAGTTCACGGAGGGCCTTCTTTAGTGTGGTCTTACAAGCCTTGAAGTATGTTTATTTGTACCTGCGTGTATCAGAAACATGGAGGACCCTTCAGAGCACTGGGAGCACAGGAACAGTTACCGTGGCAAGGAAATGGGGTAAGCACTGCAAGAGGTTGTGGTGGCCAGTGGTGTTGGTCACCACCATGGCACACTATATGCTACTTAGATTCTTTTTTAATACGCTAGAGCTAAATCTAAGACCTGACAGGTTAGTTCAGCACCCACTAAGCCTGCATTACATTTTGTCTCATTATTCTTCAGAATATTCTCTAAAGCTCTGCACAGCATTGAAATCACAGTTATCAGCCTAAGTTTGTCTAGACCTATAGCTAGGTTGTCTTCTGACATAAATTAAAGTCCTCATTGAAAAAGTTGCAGAGAGAGAAAGTATAATCTCTTTCAAACTAGGCACTTATAATAAATAACATTAAATGTTAACATTAAATCTTTTCTGCTCAGGTTTCCTGGGCTGTGCTGCAGTTCCACCTTGGTTCTCCTTTCTCCTTTCTTTTCCCTGCCTTTCTTGCCTCTCTTTTCATAGAGCATGCATTTGTATCCCATTTGCGTAGTAAATCTCTGTTTCACTTTTATTTCAGACCTTCAACTTTCATAATCCCAGGACTGGGTGTTTACTCAATTTATATTTTCATAATTATAGAAAAATTTAAGCAGATAAAAACCAAAAGCGAACAGACTTGAGAGGTGGGCCCACGCAAACCTCCTGAAGTTCAACAAGGCCAAGTGCAAGGTCCTGCACATGGGTCAAGGCAATCCCAAGCACGAATACAGGCTGGGCAGAGAATGGATTTAGAGCAGCCATGAGAAGGACTTGAGGGTGTTGTTTGATGAAAAGCTCAACGTGAGCCGGCAATGTGTGCTTGCAGCCCAGAAAGCCAACCATGTCCTGGGCTGCATCAAAAGAAGTATGACCAGAAGGTCGAGGGAGGTGATTCTCCCCCTCTACTCTGGTCTCATGAGACCCCACCTGCAGTGCTGCATCAAGCTCTGGAGTCCTCAGCACAGGAAGGACATGGACCTGTTGGAGCAAGTTCAGAGGAGGGCCACGAAGATGGTCAGAGGGCTGGAGCACCTCCCGTACGAGCACAGGCTGAGAGAATTGGGGTTGTTCAGCCTGGAGAAGAGAAGGCTCTGCGGAGACCTTATAGCAGCCTTCCAGTACCTGAAGGGGGCTACAGGAGAGATGAGGAGGCACTCTTTATCAGGGAGTGTGGTGAGAGGATAAGAGGTAATGGTTTTAAGCTGAAAGACTAGACTAGGTATTAGGAAGAAATATTTTACTGTGAGGGTGGTAACAGGTTGCCCAGGGAAGCTGTGGATGCCCCATCCCTGGAGGTGTTCAAGGCCAGGCTGGATGAGGCTTTGAGAAACCTGGGCTAGTGGGAGGTATCCCTGCCCATGGCAGGGGGGTTGGAACTAAGTGATCTTTAGGGTCTCTTCCAACCCAAACCATTCTATGATTCTATGATTCTATAAAAGGGAATTTTTCTATTTTTTGATGTATATTTAGTATTGCTTTCAGAACTTTTACATTAAAAGCATTATAAATGGTACTGTAGTTCTTAGTCTGCTTGGGAAGAGGAGGTGAATGTTATCATATAGTAAGTATATGTGGGCTGTTATATTTATCACTCAGATCAAAACACACTGCATTGAACAATTCAATTTTTTTTTTAACAGGAAAAGTTAACTAGTTAATGTTTTGTGCCTTTTTTCTAAGAGTGGAATATGTGAACTGGCTGCTTTGACAGTTTGAGGTACTTCGTACTTTTCATGTCTAGATCATTGACTCAAGTATAGCACATACTAGATGAAAGTCGACAGAAAATTGTATCTGGAGCATGACCAATGGCTGAAGTATGTAAAAAAAAGTTGGCTTCTGCTCAGATAATAGTAGACAGTTGCCAACAACAAAAAAAGACATATATCTTAACTACGTACTAACAAACATTTTAACTAGGAAGACTCAGAAACGAGTGGAGAACTTATCTACCTTTGGATGCCTTAATCATTGGACTCCTCACTTAAGCTATCTAATGCCTATTTCTGGAATTGGAATTTACCTAGACTTGTCTGGCAAATCTCTGAAAATCAGATTGGCAGTATCCAATATCACGGACCCAAAAAGTGAGGTCTCTTCTGAAGAACAGTAACTGCTTGCTCCTGACAGTACCGTCCTTGCAGGCTGGGTGCGTGATGGAGAGGGATGCAGTGTGAATATGTTAGGAGAGAGCTGATGCATTTTGGCAGGGCTATGTGGTAGAACCGAAAGTCAGCTTTTGATGGCTTGTACAGCAGTGTCTTTTCAGTCCCGCTCCACCTCAGCATTTGAGAATTGTCTTGAACTAGTAGAGTGAATTATCCTAGGATTTGACACTTCTTTCTCTATGTTTCCAAGAAATTTAGTCTCCAGTGATTACAATTTTGCTTTGTCTGCCATTTTCTAGTGACAGATTAGCTCCCAATTCCCAATGAACATTATGAGGCATTTAAGATAAAAATAGTCCTCCTTCTGTGCTCCACTGTCCCATTTGGCTAATCTGATTTTTAACTTGCATCCTCATTTAAAGAAAGAATTTGTGCCTTATAGCAATGAATCATTGGCCATCCTTCCAGGACAGCATTGATATTGGTTTTTTTTAAAAGACAATGACAGGCAAACCAGCCCAGGCACTACACTGACAGGTCATATGCTTGCACGCTGCACTATACATTTGCATAACACGAGCAAAGGAACTCTAGTTCCCTATTTAGGTTTGCAGCACGTCCAAGTTCTGGAGTTAAATTCACATACTTTCAGAGCTGGTAGCAAGGATGACATTTCTGATTGTTATATTTTCCTGTCCTCAGAGAAATAGAAGGACTTTTTCAACAGCAATCAATATTTCTGAAATTTTACTTCAGTTTCAACAATGTTACCATGATTCCTTGTGGCATGATGTGTACCAGCTAGATCTCAAACCAACACAAACCCAATTATGGAGCCTTTTTTGACAAACTGCAATTTCAATGAGCAATAGTATTTCAAGAAGCAAAGCCTTTTAATGGATGGCTTTTGAACCGAATGCATTGCTTTAGTTGGACTTTTTTTATGCTAGCACATTTCCTTTTGATGTCTGAAAGCAAAAATTTATTGTTTTCCCATCAAAATAATTTCCTTATGAAATTACATTTCTTATCTACCCACCTGTTTAGTCCCCCTCCCTAATAACTTTTAAATCCGTCGTCCAATCTCAACAAAATTTGACAAAAGGCTAACGTCTTAAAAATATCAAACTCCCAGAAGTGTTCTGAAGATCAATGGCTGGATAAAAAAAGGGAGCACTAGCTAGTGATCCCCTTAAAGGAAAGGCAGGAGATTCAGCACTTAACAGCACTTGGCTGAGCAGGTCAGCATGAATCATTTCAGATATATTGCACTGCCTGACATTTCTTGATCATCTGTCATGCTATATAAAGTTAGGTATAGAGTACACAGGAAACATTGCAAGCATTTCTGTATGTATATATGTGTGTGTGTGTGTGTATAAAATGCAGGGAAGGTGGAAGGAAGCCAAGGAGAGAGGCTGTAAGAGACATTTGGGGCATGTGGGAAGCACGGGAGTATGGAAAGGTTCGAGGTGTGAAGGGAGCTGGAAGTACTAGTGAAGGATCTGAGGGCATGAGAAAGGTGGGTATCACAGTCAGAAGGTGGATGAGTGTAATGAGGAACAGGGTGTTGCTATGGAGGTGTCATGGGGCTGTGGCACAGGAGCTGGGTCGTGCTCTGGCTGTGTAGGAGAAGGAGGACACGTGCTGTTCATTGAAAGCTAGGTTTCATTGGTTGTTCGTACTGCTCACGCAACATTGGGCTCATTTAAAACTGACTAATAAAAGGTAATTCAATTATCTAACTCACAAAGTATTTAATGAAGTATTTCAGTTTAACTTTAAAGAAATCATACCATAGAAAGTAGTAGGAACCCCATGTTTCAAAAGAAACTGTAAAAATTCTGTTTCTATTCAGCCCCAAACTGTTTTTCCACTGCCTGCTTCAGCCATTGAACTGAAAAAATTGGTTATTTACCTAACAGTTATACTTAAAAATATTTGCAACACAGGCATGGCCAGTACTTTTCACTGAGAGCTTTACTGTGGGGGTGGCTCACAAAATGTGCCGGGGAACTGACGGTGCCTATTAAGTTCTGGCCGATAAGATCTCAGGCTGTGCTTCAGAGAATTTGTTCCCTTGTTCAGCTGAAGATAAACAACGTAGAACCGACCGACCTGCCTCCGCCAACTATAATCTTCCTAGGAGATACTATCATCTCAGCAGCTGCTGTAAGAAACTTTTCTGAAGGTTGGCGCATACAAAATAATCAATTCTCATCTACAGATTAGAATTCGAATGTGCCAAATGCTGCCAGGGCTTATGCTAACTGGTTCGTGAGATGAAGTCCACAATACTGATTGAAGACATGATGTTTGCTGCAGCTGACAAACTGAATGGGCCACGGGCCATGCCTGGGGAACTTCTTTTAGCTTCCAGAAAATAAATATTAACTATTTCTAACGAGCAATAGGCAAGCAGTGACCACAATGGTTTGTAGATAAGCAAAAAGCTATATTCACAAATACTGTCAATCAACACTTTGCAGCAATTTCCTTTAAGGAGAAAAAGATAGAGAGGAGCTGGTCTAATTCAGCATTTTGAAGATGCAGCATTTCTCTTGTTACGGCTGAGGAAAAAACATGGGCTAAAGGCAGGTGCTGTTAGCATGGAGCCTCACCGGCACTGCACTGGGGGGTGCTGCGGCTGGCACCTCTGTCCAGGCTTCAGTCACCTTTTAGGCTGAACCCACACCCAGCACCTCCAGCAGAGCGTGGGGCATGAGTGGGTTTTGCCAGTGGAGTGGGCACCCGGGACAAACCTCCACCACCTGATTTCTGCTGCGGCTGCAACAAACTGCTTCAGTCCTCACAGTGGTGTGAGCAACATCTGAATCAAGCCTGTAGAGCCTGTAGTCTTGGTTCTAACAAAACTGTGCAGACAGTTTTCTTCTCCTGAAACAAAAACCTTGTTATCCTCTGTGCAGCTGACTAAACCTCAAGTCAGATTATAACTCCCGGCTCAAACCATGTGAAGAATAGGTGGGCAGAATGCTAAGTTGTTGGTACCCAATGGAAAAATCTTTGTAATTCAATTATTTGGCATGCTGAGACAGTTTTACAAGAGCGTTAGGTACATCAAAACTTAGTGACAGCATATTCTTCCATGCACATGCCTCCCCGAGCTTGGGAAGGAAGGAGGTCGTGGCAGTGCTGCGGCAATGTGGTGGATTTGGAGGTGCCAGCCCTTGAGGAACACTGCTTGCTCCAGGCCTGGAGACAGCTGCAGCAGCGTGGCTCCGTACCAGCACCGAGCCCAGAGGTGACGTGCCTCAGCCCAGCATTGAGCTGACACAGCCGTATCGGGTTTAGGACTCAGCTAATGCCCGCACAGCATCTTGTGCCAAGGGAATGTGCTTTGAGCTGCTGGTTCAGTCTCTGCATTTCAATTTCTGTGTGTCGTTTTCTGGATGTTGCTGAGATGCTGTTTCCATCTGGAAAGGAGCATTTCAGGTGTTTTTTTGTCTTTGGCCATGTGCATGTTTCTAAGGGAGCACGCCGCACAGATCCCCTAAACTCGCAGCAGCCCACGCAGAGACAGGGCAGAGCCTGGCTCAGGTCTTCACAGTCTTGTAGCTGCATTATTGCAGTATTCTCTGAGCTAAGAGACCCTGTTGTCGTGCAGGATTTGTGGGCTTGAGCAGCAAATTAACCCCCTGTCATAGCTGTATTCGCCCTTTCAGATGCAGGCACAGGGTCCTCTGAGTTGTGTCATTTTGCATAATGAAGAAGAAACATGGAACGTCCCCCAGCATCACTGCAGGCTCTGCCCTGTCAAGAGCTTCTCTAGCTCTCTGACATTGAAAGAAACAAAGTTAGGTGCAGGAAAGGGAGAAGTAATTCAGTGCAGGAATAACTACAGTTGCCTGGATTCAAAATGAACACGATTTTTACTCAAAATAACCCAAACAGCAGAGCAGGAGGAGGCTGGAATCAGTCCTCACCTTGAGGCGAGAGCAGAGGAGTGAGCAGTCAAAAGACTGTTTCCAAATGTGTATGGCTCTGGGCAAAGCGCATAACTGCCTCAGTTTCCCCTGAGGTTCCAGCACTATTTGCTTGCCTCCAGCATCTTCTGTAAGGATTTTTCAATTAACACTTCTGAAATGGTTGGAGTTCCTCCTGAAGAAGATATGATAAAATTGCATATTACTGTAAAAAACAATTTGCTAAAAATAACTCTCATGAAACATTTGTCAAACTGAGGACGTTGAAAGGAGGTGCTGCTGTTTTGTTCAAATAGCGTAAAGGGAGACCCAAAGAGGGACCAGCACAAATCTCATCCTGCTCAGAGCGACAAGGCCACGCGGTGCTGCGGGCTTTGCGTCTGCACAGCACGTCTCTGCGTCAACCTGTGTTTCTCCGTCAAACACAGGGGGTGAGGTGTGTCTACATATAGCAAGCAGGGCAGGATGTGATGGGAGGATGGCAGTGCCAGGGGGGCAAGATGACGCCTGCTTCTCGCAGTGCTGAGTGGCTTGGCAGGCGGCTGCCCCAGCCAGGGCTGAGAGCTGCTCTCGTTAATGCCGCGCTCTCGTTAATGCCACGCTCTCGTTAATGCAGCGCTGGGCTCCCCTGCACACCAGTTGGCTCAGAGCTTTTGCTTTTTCACTTACGCAATCAGCAACCCCCGAATCTGTACTGTAGACGGAGAAAACTCTGTGTCTCATTGATTAGCAGGTTCAGCAAGACCCATGAGCATTGAGTGATTGCCATGAGAAACTTCAGCTGCTGTAGCAGCTGCTCTGGCTGAGCTGCTGGAGATCGGCAGTACGAAGTGTTCACCAAGATATGTACAAATAAAGCTCATGCAGTTGCTTTGATATGTCAGTCTTTGTTTGTTACAAGCATCTGTATCGGCGGTTGGCTAACTCACAGCAAACTCCAAGAAAGAGAAAGACCGACCAAAAAAGTTGCAAGTCACGCAGAGGTTTTCTCTGTGTGGCTTCACACCGTTCGTTAGAAACCTTTGATTTTTTTTTCTGTTTTTTCTGAAAGTTTTGGATATTTGATCAGGAAAAAGAAAAACACGCTACATGAATTTAGGAACCATCCTCCCAGAACAAATAAGAGCAGCGAGCAGAAGATGGAGCGGCTCAGAATAGCACGAGCAGAACAAGCAGGTTGAGCTACAACCAGCAAACATGCGAAAATCAAACCCTGTTACCACAGAAATCACTGTCAGAAACCATGGAGTTAATTCAATGAATAAAACATTTGCTCAGAGAAGTTTTCCTCACTCTCACAATTGAATATAGAGTGGTTTCCATGCAGTTTTCCAGCAGGGGTTTGGTCCAGGACAGCAAGAGTTCCGTTTGTCAGGTGAAGAAATGAGTGGGTTTCTCCCTGAGCAGCCGTTTCTGCCCCTGGATCAGTTGGGGATGTCGTTTGCAGTGTGCTGTTTTGCACCAGCATCTGCCATCGCGCTGCCACTGCCCAGACTGCCTTGGCCAGGAGCCAGATAATCCAGCTCTGTCTTCAGCGTACACATCTTTCCGTGATTATGAGGCTGTAATGATAAATGAAGTGAATTGACCATTTTAAGGCACATTCTAAACAAAATACTGCCCCGTCCATCAGGAGGTACCTCCAGCCCTGGGGGTTCTTATACTCCATGGGTGGACGGACACGTGTTTCTCACTAATTGAGTTCCCTCCAAACGTATTTACCTGGATTTCACTGCAAGCTGTCTGCATGGCTAATGTTTTAGCAGCACTGGAAGACTCAATCTTTAAGAGCCTGAAAGGGGTTATAATATGTATCATTCCATCCACATCTTCTTAAGTAACAAAAAAGTATGAATTGGTTAGAAAGTGATCATTTTCTATGCGTGACAGTGTGGCTTTTTTGTCTGAACCACTATTTTTTCACTTTGGGGAGAGGAGAAGCAGTTTTTTCCTTACACAGTAGCAACATAAAAGCAACATTTTGATTCTAGTAAGTGAACTAAAATAAGGATATTATATCATAAGTCTATCTTTTGTATACACACTTTTAGTCTCCATTGGAATATATAGTCTCCATTAGGAATGAATGTGTTGTGGCACAGTAGGGTGCTTTGGATGCTCTTCTGGATGCTCATACTAGTGATCTCATCACCACCAAATGAAGGAGGTCCAGTTGCCTTCCCCACCTTAACCCTCCACCCCCAGGTGCAGGCTCCGTCCTCCTGCCTCATGGCTGCTGGGCTGCAGGTTGGAGCTCACAGTGCAAAAGAAATAAAATTAATACATTCCTGTTGTGTCAGATCAGATCCCAGAAACATCCTGCAAGCTCAAGCAGCACCCAGACTGTTATTGCACAGCACACAGTCTGCGGGTTCAGGAAGGAGGGGAGGGATGGAGAGTCAAACCTCCCCTTGGTGGCAACAAGCTGTTAGATTGGCGCGGCTGCTGGCTGACCTTAAATGTATTTCAGACCCTTTGTAAAGACTGGCGCATCCTGAAGTGACCAGTACATATTGCAAAGGAGGTGTTAGCCAGCTGTGTGGTTTCATCTGCAGCACTGTTAGGAGGGGTTTTCTGCCCAGGAAGCTGCACAGAAGCCTTCCAGCCTTGGCACCTGTTTGCATTAAATGCTATATTCACTGTAGTGAACTGCAGTGCCAATGTGTGAATGAAACTGGGTCATGCTGCTGCTAAATCTAAACAAGGCATTACTAACGTGTCCATCAGCTATCAAGGATGTGATACATTTTGCAAACTGTTCATTAATTCTGTACAAAACCAGTGATAGGTACGGTATTGTTTCTACAGCAGGGGGTGAAGGATGTCTCATACGCAAACCTGCAACATCTGTCTGGGTTGGGGATTTACCAGCCTTGCCCTAAAATGAGTAAAATGTAGCTAAACATTGGAGACATTCCCCTGAACTCCTCAAAGCGAGTCAGTAATTACTAACTATTAATCCAATTGAAGTTTAATTCTGTGAATTGTGAAACACTTTTCAGTGTCATGGAACAGATTGTCTGATCCACTTGGGAGCTGATGAAACTTAACAGCAGCGAACTCTTTTTTTTCAAGACACATCACCCTGTCTCAGAACTGTGAGCGAATCCAGGTGCCATACCCCCCTGAATAAGGCACCGATTTCCCACCGGTACAAGGAACCTTAAAGCCTTCCATTGGAGTGAGATCAGACTCGCAGGGAGTGTGAGCCTACCCTGCCGAAGCCACTGGGAGCTTTTTCACTGACCTCAAGGAGAGCTGGATCAGGCCAGCATACATTTCCACTGTAAGAAAAGGAGAGCTAGCCATGTGATGAAAGCACCATTATCCTTTGCAGTGAGGGCATCCATGCAGGAATTAAGTGTGCTTTATAATCACATCTTCAGCTAAATTCCCTCATCTTTCCTCAACATCTGCCTTTAGACATGCCCCACCTGAACATCACCATTTCATGTTGGCACCACACAATTTAATGGAGCTGCTTTCCAAAAATATTCAGTGTCTTTCCCAGCAGCCTAACAATGACATATCTTGTACACAAACTTCCATGATCACACAAGGAAAACTGGAATATATGTAAGGAAGTATTTAGGGACACTCTAGGACTCACAATTACGATTTTGAAGTTATATGCATGGGGTTTTTTCCTCTGTGTTTAAAAAAGATGTGTATAACAGCACTACAATATTATTGCACATTGTAATTACACAGCCTAATTACATGATTATATGTCTTTACACTAATTACACAATTAAAAACCACTACAGAAATTATGTGAATGTATTTAAATCAATTAAAGTATTTTTAAACCCATCGAGGCAACTAACAAAAAACCCTTGAGGGGTAGCAGGCAAACCTGCCAAATACATTATATGATACCCCATTGGGTCCTATGAGAAACTTCTTGCTGTTGTTTTACTCTTGGATGAGCAGGGATGTGGAAATATTAAAAAGAACCATTTTGTGCTCCGTGTACCTGGACCAGAATTTTGTAACACCTTCCGGCATGGTTGCTCTGTAGCAAAAGATTTATAGCCAAGATCTGATGCCAGTATCTTGAGAACTTGGAAAAGGTGTGTCATTAATGGCACGTCAAGCGACTGATTCACTGGATCAAATCCAGCCCTGTCTGTCAGGGGTTTGAACCAAACAGGATGGTTGTGAACATGTACACAGAGCAGGGAGATTGTAGAGCACGGCTCTACCAAGAGATCTGGACAGAAAACAGGCAGCCTGTGGGGTTTGGTGCCAACAGGGAAGATGGGGAAGACAGAGACAAGGCTGGGCTATGGTGCTGGTGGCAGCTCCAGTGCAATCAGACTGAGCAGGGGAGGATGCTGGAGGCCGTCGGCCCAGCAGCAGAGCAGGAGCACAGGTATGCACGTACATCCTCCCCGCTGCCCGGCATCTGGGTGCCCCTAAGGTGAGGGGTATGGCTGCTACCTTGCTCCATTTGAGGAGGGTCTGCAGAAGACATGAGGATGTCCCCTCTGCTGTTAACAAGAAGCACAAGAGCTGGGTCTCTCACACAGAAAATCCCATTTTCTAGAGAATATCTGGCAGCCTATAGGTGGGACATTTTGGAGAAATCTTTTTCTACCAGTCATGTTTCTGCTCTTTGGAAACAAAGACTTAATTTTTAGGGCTCTCAATGTAATGTTTTCCGTAAGCACTAAACTCACCTGCAAACATTCCAGGCCCTGGGACATTTCCAGAGTGAAAGGGAATGTAACCAGATGATTTATCCAAACCTTGCCAAGGAACAGTCTCATTGTGATCACTATCGTAGACAATGCACAGAAAACAATAGTTTACTGGGTTTGTCTGTATCTGGCTTAATTTCTGTCTAAGCACTAAGGGATATTAATGCACCCACAGGATTTGTGTATAGATCAACAGCAGATCAGTAGCCTAGCTGATGCAGAATTAGTCATAGGCTCCCAGCCCTGCCAGCAGGGAATGAGTAGGTATTTTTCCAGTGTGAGTCTGCGTTGGGGAATCCCACTCCCAGACTTTACAGTTCCTTTTTATATGTGAAAGCGAGAACATTATTTAGGCTCTGATAAGCAATGTGTTCTACCTGCAGCATAACCATTAGAAGCTCAGCAGATGTGTTTCATGAGATATATAACCCTTTCAAGCTCCTTTTCATCCTGAAGGCACAATAAAACCTTCACACAAGATAAAGATAGTGAGTCTAACTTCCCTGCTTTTGTTCAGCTTCATGTAAATTTGTTCTGTTTAGAGTTCATTTTGCAGTTTTATTTTCCATTCATTCCATATGGTTATTTTAAAATATTTGTATTGGTGACTCCCTGTATATATCTCCTGCTCTATTCTGGGCTTTACTTTCACTTTCCTGAACAGCAGGGCTGCTCTGTTCAAGAAGCTGTTCTTTTTTTCCTCTTCATTTCTCACAGTTCAATCACATTTTAAAAAACTTCAGAAGACATTCCTGTGTTTTTCTTGCAGTGACTAGGGTACATCCCCCATAAGTTCAGGCAAGGCTCAGACAGCAGGACCCGATGTGATACAGGTATGGAGCCCGTAGGCTGGTTTCAGGCACATCGCACCAGCGACCCGATTACAGCCGGCGCTTCACACATCTAGCAGGGTCAGCTCTGCTTCTCTCCCTGTTTGACCTCTCACTCAGCACCTGACTGGCATGATCGCAAGACCTGAATTATGGTTGCAGCCCGGTTCTTCAGCCCAGTCCAGGGACATGATTTCCACTGCAGTTCAGAGATGCAACCAAAGTCCACGCAGAAGGGCCAGAGCTAGCATCAGGCTAGCTTGTGCAGGCACAGCAATGGAGAATTAGTAGCACAGGCTAAATGTATCCATAAATAAATCCATCTGGATGCTGGATAATACTGGTGAATGACACCTACATCATTGCACCTGTGCTCCTGTAAGGCTCCCAAGGTAGAGGATAGGCCACAGCTGTGCTCATTTATCCTTGATTACCAGCTGCAATCGTGTTACCAGGTAGCTGCAAGGTAGGCATACCTTCATTTGGTTTTGCCTTGCATCCCCAGCATGTCTCTTCTGCAATAGCATGGCCAGTGACAACACAGCTACTAGCACAGTTCGGGTGGGATTCAGATGCGGAAGAAGACACCTGTACATAGATGTCTACACGTGTGAGGTACCTGAGCCCATGTGTCAAGGGAGACCTAGTCAGTACCTGTCAATGGAGAGCAGAGCACAGTGAACTCCTCCTTTGTGGGATGCACATCAGGTGTCCATGTTTAAGTGCTCACTGCTATTTGAGGTTCCCCAGTGGATAGGAGATACCACAGCGGTCTGGGGATGAACTACCAGCTGAATATGCCTGTTTTCATCCACTAGCTTTTAAAGGGGCTTGGAGGGTTGGTTTTGATTAGTTTACTCTTTTTTAAACAGATAATGGACACTGCAGCCTTTCTCACAGTGTAAATGAAACTGAAATACAAAAGCACATCATCCAACTC
Source organism: Pterocles gutturalis (assembly GCF_000699245.1). Taxonomy (NCBI): domain Eukaryota; kingdom Metazoa; phylum Chordata; class Aves; order Pterocliformes; family Pteroclidae; genus Pterocles; species Pterocles gutturalis. The sequence continues at coordinate 126,832 of NW_010120264.1, read as the reverse complement.
ATCCATCAGAGAGGGACAAACACATCTTCCACAGGTTGGGCTCCCTGGCTACAACTGCATGTATAAACTGTACATGAACAAGGGCTGAAGTACTGTTGCCAGTTGTCCAGGCTGTTGGCGTACTGGTGGTGTATTCCCTGTCCCAGTTTTGACTCATTCTGGATAGTAATGTCTGGGACATGGTTTGGGAGATAGCTAGGGAGGAGGTCATTTTGGGTGGAGGGCATTAGAGGGAGGCAGGGCTGGGGAGGTGAGGATGGATACGCACCATCCTGTGCCTCCTGCCCTCGAGACTAGAGAGCAGGACTTGGTCTGTTTTCGTCTATTGGTGTAGATGTAACCCTGGGCCCCAGCATGAAGGCCTGCTCTGACAGGTTGTGAAAGCACTCCGTATGCTGCAGCAGTTGCTGCTACCAGGGCTTTGCCTGCTGTCTCTGCTGTCTCTTTACCTGTCTCAGCACCCTCTGGTAAGTCTTCCTCCACATCCTCTTGCATCACTCCTGCTCGGTCCCTCCTGACAATGGGAACAGAAGGTTTCCTTTCCAGCTCTGCCTCACCACAGTAAATACACATTGCATGTGGTTTGAATTCATCCCTGCTGCTGGAACTTACCCTTGTTTATGTAAATAACAGCACAACCTGCAGACCTTTATCTGAAATTCCTCTTGACCTTGGCAGTTTTCAGAGTCTTTTCCTCCACAGGGCTCCCAATGAGCCAAAGAAAATAGTTAGCCTTTTGGGCAAGGGTGACAGGCATTGAAAACTGTAAATTATTAAGTATGTTTAGCAGTCTGGCCTGGATTTAGAAAAACAAATGTGACAAGTAGTTGGAAATTAAGCCACACAGCAAGATTCTTTGGTCACATCTGCCTCACTGAAAGACAAAGACATTTCATGAGCATAATGGCATGTGGAAACCAAGTTAAATTAGGCATCAAATACATCTGATAATATACTGTTACAATGAAAATTGAAAAATTAAAGATTCCAAATGGCAGTTCTTCAAATGAGAAATACATCGCTTCGTCTGGGGATTCCTGTTTGCCGTAGGGTTTTTCTCAGGGGCAGGAGTGGCAGCAGGAGAGCTCATAAGACCTTGTAGACATAACTCAGGGCTCGATCTTGCATCCCTCATGCAAACTAAATTCCCAGAGCCGATTTTTTAAGTAAACAGAGCAGGACCTTTCCTTAAATATCTGCCCTTTGCTGAGTCGTCAGCACTGGAGGATGCGGTCCTCTCTCAGCTCAGAGGCAGCAATAGGATTAACACCCTGCTCTCAGCCCCTCCTGCCACCCGTCATCAGTGTCAGTTCTGCTTCTCCCCCAAAATTAGATTAATCTGTCATTCTGGAAGTGATAGCTCAAACTATTTTCATACAGTATTGCTGCAGAGAAAATGTCTGAAGAACTTCTTTCCCCACTGTCTTACTGTACTCCTTTGCACTGCGTAGGTGGTGGCAGCTACACCAGGCTGTGACTGGACCAGCTCCATCCATGTGATTGCACTGATTTTATTAAAAACAGGCTCTCACCCTTTTTAGTTCCTGAGCACCCCAATACAATTTCTTCAAGGGTCAGATTGTGCCATTTGCTAAATATTCCGTATCTATAGCTAGACCAGATAGCAAGCTGAACAGTTAACCCTCCCATAACTTTACAAGGCAGACTTCCTTCCTGGCATCACGTCAATCAAATTCCAGAGAAATTGCCCCCATGATAGATTTGACCTACTAACTAAGGTAATTTAGTACACCCCTAATTGATTTAACCTGTGTCAGTAGGCAGATAATTTGAAAAGTTCTGGCACCTGAAGAACTTGTGGATAAATATTGTACATCTCGGCTATATAACTAACTTTGTAAAATAAGTTCTTCAAGCCACATCTGGCACTTGGGTTCCCGCCTTTGGTTTCGATGGGTTACCTTGAGCAAGGTGTCCAGTCACTCCACGGCATGTGATGTGTTTTCTCAGTATGCAACTCCTGTAGAAAGCTCCAAATGGTTGAATGCTCTCAAGGAAATTTGTTACTAGAGCAGATTGCACAGCAGACATCAGCAAGGTTGCCTGACGCAGGAGACAGCCCACCGCTGACCTTTCTGCTTTTCCCTGTTTTTCGTGGTTCAACAAGTGTGTTGTATGCACAGATCATAGATAGCATTGCTTCTGAAGACGACTAAAAATGCAGAAGAAGTTAAAAAATGATAAGTGGAGACATTTTTTCCCTGTTGGGACTCCTGCAAACCTTGATATAAGCATTGTTGATTTTTCTCTTTTCCCCAAATATATTTTATTTCCTGAAGAAGCAAAAGAAAAGCTTTCATTTCTCTTTCTAAATAAACATAATATCAAGGGGATGATGCAGTGTGGGCAGAGCAAAATAAAATCAAGCTTTACTTTCTGTTAGAAAAACAATTTTTGACTTGAAAAAGAAAGAGTTTTGCTAAGCTCTAACTAATTTGAATATTATCAACTATTTAAGGTTAGAAATGCATTCCTTTTTTTTTTGAGTGCTTACAAGTCATGATTGACATTGATACAAATGATTTTTCTTTTCTAGACAAAAAGATATACATTTAAATTTAGTTCACAATATTTTTCTTGCTTTTAATCTAGTCACATAAGAAAGCTAACAGCAATCTAGAGGAATATGCATAAAGTTTAGACACCTCAAGGTTATCTTTATGTGTATATTCTATTATTAATGTACATAATCATTTTGATTTTCTTCTAATCTGTCAGCGTTCAGGAGAAAATGTGCTGGAACATAAAAATTCTCCCCAATTTGCAGGCAACAAACAACAACATTTTCTTGACATTAATTTGAGAAGGAGAAAACACCACTAAATAAATTTTTAATAACTGAAGGACCAATGTGTAGTTTGATCACCTGTCATTGCTCAGACTGAAGTGAAGCACAGGTAGCCCCAAGTGTTCATAAGCCTGATGCAGCACTTTGTATTCCAGGGGGGAAAAAAAAAAAAAAAAAAAGAAAAAAAAACAAAACAAAAAAAAAACCACACACACAAAAAAAAACCCCACCACTTTGTGCTTTCTCCAACCCAAAACTCTAAAAAACCCCCAAAACAACAGAAAGCCATTTTTCTCATTGAGATCAAATTGCGTAGATCCCAATCCACAGCACTAAATTCATGGCATTTGGCAGCTGGAGATTTACAGGCACTGATGGCCTGTCCTCAAAGGCTGCTTCCCTATCAGTCTCAAGTGAGCATCCAGGATCTCAGCCTTGCCCCTGAGCGGCAGAGCACGCCCATCTCCCCTCCAAAAGAAAAAAATAATTTATATGCTTAAAAAAATTAAAGAAATATCTACACCAAAAAGAAAATATGAATGAGTCATTATTTAATATGAGAAGTACTTAATAAAATGCAAATGCTTTGCCTTGGTTAGACACAGAAATCTTCCTGCCTGTGTCAGTTTTGCTGTCAAAGAACCACAGGGGAGGAGGGAATCTATGGGAGGGCCTGGCTGTGGGAAGTGACATTTCAATGGCTGCCATCTCCAGATCTCATGTCTTTACCATGCCGTGAGGGGGCTGCAGGTACGTTATAACATGTGTGAGCTCCCTTAGGGTACAATCCCATCACCTCGGTGCAGAAGAAGGTGCCATGTTGGAGGGGAAGCCGGGCATTGGGTTTGTGAGCTGGTCCTGCAGGACACTGGTTTCTTCGTGCCTCAGGCTTGTCAGCTCAGCTTCGCAGTTATGGGTGACGTACCCATTCCTGAAGTCCTACAGTCCACTGCTCTCCCCGGAAAGCCCTTTTCCTTCCCTCTCCTGCTCTCAGCAGGTGGCTCATTGCCAGAAAACATTCCACAAGTAAGCTCTGCATTTCATCTTGCAAAAGGGGGTCAGTAACACCACGGAGGAGAGGAGAAGCTGATGACCCACAGGGAAGCCATGGGAAGGTGATGGAGCTGGGGGCATAGAGAAGCAATGGGCTGATGCTGATGGGACCTGGGACCTGCCAGTACATAGTCAACAGGGAGAGCAGGCAGAAGAACTGGCAGGGCTTGCTGAGGACCAGATCACGTCAGCTCCCCTTTTAGGCAGTGGGAGATGTATCAGGGCTGAAGGAAGGTTGGATGGGGGGGTATAGGACGGAAAAGCTTACCTCACCTGACCCCATGCACCACAAGCCCAGCATGTGCCCCCAGGAGGGCTGAGGGCTCCCGGCAAATTCCGATGGCCAACAACTCTGCATGACTAAGCATAAAAGGGAAACCAAAAATTGAATCAAGCTACAGCTTGCTGCCCGGCAGCAGGAGAAACACAGGGGCTTTTCTAAGAAGTCATTTTGTTGTTGCTTTGGTATGTGCCAGATGAAGGGTGACCTTCAGCAACCTGACCTGGTGAAAGGTGTCCCTGCCCATGGCAGTGGGCTTGGACTAGATGATCTTTGAAGGTCCCTTCCAACCCCAACCCAAGCCCTTCTGACTCTAGGGTTCATGAGTCTTTTGCTGATGATGGGCTAGGACATTTCTTCACACAAAGAATTACGGTGTTATGGTTTCATTCCACTTGTACCAGCAGGCTCCATGTTGGGAGAGCAGGGTGAGGGACTGAGCCACTGACACTGGTGACCCAGAGCAGACCACGGCAGCTGCCAGCCCTTGCTGCTCCCGGGGCAGGCCCTGCGGCGTGGATGGTCACGGGCATGCGCAGATCTGGCATACCCCAGGCCAGAGCTACCGGAGTCCATCCCACTTCTCCCTCGACTGGAGACCCTTCACTGCTCTGTGAATGGACTCGCAGTGTTGCAGCAAACAGAAATCACCCGGCAGCAGTAACTTCAGCGGGGCTCCACCGCCCCGGCTGTTTACAAATCTAGATTTTATGAAGCCTGATCACTTCAGCGAATGACCTCTTGACCCCAGTGTCCATCTGTCACACAGAGCAATGTGTTTGCCAACAGGAATATCCCGTTGGACAGCCACTCATTTAATAAGCTTTTCTTCCTACACACAGCTTATTGATTTTCTCTTTTAGCCAGAGCAAAAGACTATATTGTCAGAGTAGGTGTTCTGCAGCTCTTCCTCGTGTATCTTTTGTTTTATTTCCCTCTGTATGATTTCCATCATCCCTTATTGCCATAGATTTGCTTCCTGTCATCTCTGTGCCCTGAAGCATCTAATTTTCTTTTCGCTTGTACCTTGATTAATGTCTTCATAAGTTTTGCTTTCCTCTACTGTGGAGTAGTTGCCCTACAAGGCTTTTTTCTGTGAAAACCATTGGTTTGGGAGTTGGTTTTTTTTTTGTTATTGTCATTATTTTCCACTTCTCCATTTCACTTTGACAATTGCAGGTATTTTCTCCTGATCTTTCTATTGATGTCTTTATTGTACTAGTTAGCAAGGTTTTGTTTAATTGTTGTTAAGTTGGTTGATTTAAATGTTCATCTCTACCACCCAGAATGCTATGCTTTTAATTGCCTGCAAATGTGGACTGTGGGTCTGATTTGCCCCTCACTTCTGATTGTTTAATTAGGACAATTATAGAAAAGACAATGGATTATACCACAGCCAAACTGGTAGAGACTCCCAACAGAAACTGCAATCAAGCCTTCCAATTTTCTGTCAAATAACTCATTCTCCATTCTTTTGAAAACACATAGCTGACTCATTTGTTTTACCATTCATTACCCCTCTCTACTTCCCTACTTCTTTAAAAAAAAAACATCAGGAAATATTTCTGTGCTTAACCACACCTTAGTGAGTGATATTGCTGAAGGAAGAGCTTTTTCCCTTGTAACTCAGCTACCTGCACTCTTGCATCCCAGGAGCAGCTACAGCAGCTGCTTTCCCTGGAAAGTCATGGGAAGAAAATACATGAGGGGTCCTGGAGAAACAAGCGTGGGCTGGGAAGACAGGAGGGTCTTAAACTTCTTATTTTATCATCAAGAGACCAAGGAATTGCTTGCAGAGCATCCATGGCTGATCTGCAACTTGACAGTGAAGATTACTGTTTGGGAATCACTCATGAGCTGGAGGAAAGTTACTCTCTCCAAGAGTTGAATCCTTAAGGGCCCCAGACATGCAGCCTGGGATAATGCAAGACACTGCAAATTCAACCACAATCCACACGTCTGCCTTCTCCAAGAGCTGCTCCACCATTGCTGGCACTGTTCAAATTTTTGTTCTTCTGTAGCAAGTGTGTGGAGATTTTGATAATTTCTTTAAATGCTGACTAAAGGACTCTCTATTCTGAAAAAGTCTAGAAGCACCATGATCATAGAATCATAGAATCATAGAATCATAGAATAGTTTGGGTTGGAAGGGACTTTTAAAGGTTACCTAGTCCAATCCCCCTGCAACAAGCAGGGACACCTTCCACTGCATCAGGTTGCTTGGAGCCCCAACCAACCTGACCTTGGGGCATCTACCACCTCTCTGGGCAACCTGTTCCTGTGCTTCACCACCCTCTTCATAGAAAATTTCTCCCTTAAATTTAATCTGATAGGGTGTTAGCATTCCCTGCTTATGTCCAGCCTAGCTCTCCTCTCACTAAAGAAATGCATTTTGTCAAAGATAAATTTGTGAAAACCTGAAGCATCATTCCATGATGCAGTTTCCTTCCTGTTGCAAAGCCAAGTGTGGGAGGTAATTTTTGCCAGCATCTTGCCATGAGGCCAACAACTTAAAGGAATAAAAAATAGCTACAGCCAGCTTCAAAGAAGGTGGGGATTATTGTTTTGCCACAGGTGACATCATAGCCATCTTATTTTGAGCCTCTTAGCCCTGTTGAGTTCAATTCTTCCATATACTGAAAATATTATCGTTGTATTAGAAACTATTTGCTAGACACAAAGGCACAGCTGCTGCACAGCGTGGCTGGTCAGGGCTGTGGGGACTGACTCACAGACAGAGCATGCACAGCTGAGCTCGCTAACTAAGCCAGGGTGAAGCTCTCTAATAGGCATTTGAAGGATGTTGTTGCTCCACGGGGAAAAAATTGTTTATCTCCATGAAGATGGGGAGATAGAGAGAGAAAGGAGGGAGGAAATGTATTTCAGTTAAGAAGTATTGAGTTTCAGATAGAAAGCTCTCTCAGAATGAGGAGACAGGTTTTGTTCCCGAATAATCCCCCTGAGGAAGGCATCGCCCGCTGGAGTCGCATCAGCCGCCAGCCCTGCCGAGGATGGGTGCGAGTGGTCATGGTCGCCCCTGCCATGTCCCGCTCATTAGGAAGGGTTTCAGTGAGGTCAGATGAACAAGGGGTTTGTTGTGCTGCAAGGCATTTCAGAACCACAGCCAGCCAGGCTTTTAGGAGTAAATCCTAAACCAGGTGCTGGTTCCTGGGATGACTGTCCTGCTGGAAGGGGAGAGAGAGAATGCAGGGACCTCTTCTCCCTGCACAGACCCCCAGCTGGCCTGCATACCCCTGCCGCTCCTCCAGAGAGCTGGTACAGGGTCCAGAGCTTGAGGCTGGAAGACACAACTAGATTTTATCACAGCTCTTAAAATCTCACCCAGGTGTGCCCATAGTGAGATGGACTGAAACATAACAAGAAAATTGTCTCGCTCAGAAGAGGATTGTGACATCTTCATAAAGCACTGCAGACTCCTTGCCTTCCCTCCGCAGCTTGTTTCCAACCCTCACTATTAATGTGTTTTGCCTAATTTCCTCTTCAGATATATCTGGTTTCAGCTTTCAACCATTCATCCTTTTTCACCAGATTAAAGAGCTCTTTTCTCCCCGTGAAGATAGTTATTCACTGTAATCAAGACCTTTCCATCTTCTTTTTGATAAGCTAGACAAATAGTGCTTTTTAAATCTCTCTCTCCCCATTAGGTGCCTTCTCTAGTCCTTGGCCCACTTTCACAGTTCTCTGCATCTTTCCCAGTTTTTCAGCATCCTCAGTGATACATGGATACTAAGTCTGCAGATAGCACACACCTGTCAGCCTTGGCTCCTGCCTCCGTCTCAGCATCCCCTGTTTAGCCATCTAAGGTCTTATTAGCCTTGTCAGCTATTAGAGGACTTGAGGTTTCATCATCTTCTTGTTTGGCCTCTAAATCCTTTAGAGAAAAAGCAGCACTTGACTAGAGCAGCCATTATTTCTTCTTCTGTGGAGTTTAACTCTATTTGGCTGTACTTAAAAACAGCGGATCAGGCTGACAAAGCAACAGGTCTCCTATAGCTGCCTTCTCTTTTTCATTTAAACAAAACATCCATTCTTGTGCAAGCTACAGATTTTATCATCCATAATATAATGTAGCATCCGCACTGCTGATGAACAGTTTTCGTTCTACGAACAATCTGTGTACACCCCTACTAGGAACACCCCTGTTTAATGATGGTGGCTCACTGGTTGTTCATTTTTGTTTCATATGTGTGTTATTAAATTCACATAGTGCCAATATTATACCCTGCATATCAAGCCAAACAACTTAAAAAGTCTTTTTTAATTGCATAAGTCCACATTTTTTATAAGCTCACTTGAAATCCAGGGTAGTAGCAAAATGTTTGCCTACGCTGCAGGCTTCACTTATCGCTGTGTTAGTTCAGCAGCTGGAGGCAATCTCCAGCCATAATAGCAGAGAGCACGTGTGCTTATTTACCCTGGCTCCCTACCTACCTCGTTAGCGGTGCAATTAAAGAGCCAGTTAAAGAGAGAAACTCCCCCACATCAATTCACTGAGAAAGTTACAATAGTGTTAGAGAGAAACAAATGTAATTTGTTAATAAGCATTTTTCTGGGGAAATATAGGCATTTACTCAATGATAATTCCCTTACCCCCACAGAGGGAGGACCTACCGGTAGGAGATTTTTATTTAGGCGTGGAAAGGAGACTTGGCAACCTCCAGGGAGTGTTTACTCCTACCTGAAATCCCAGACATCATATTACACATCTGAAGATGTGCGTGGCCAAAGGAGGTGGCCTTGGCTAGAAGTGAGTACCACAGCCAAGGACCAAGGCTTGGTCTCCTCCTGGCCCTCTGGAGGTCTCTGTGGGGAGCTGTGAGATGTCCCAGCAGACTTTGCATCATGACAGCCACTTGGGAAGATTTAATACAGTAGAAGGTAGGATGAGTGATAACTGCCTTCCTGGAATACAGGGATAGGAAAGAGCGGGGGTGCATTGAAATGCTCTTGAGTAGAAGCTCTCCAGCAGCCAGGAAAAGCTGAGCATTTCCTCTGCATTTTGTGCAGAACTCAGCAGGCTTGCATTTCAAACGCATCCTGGCCTTTACATTTTCTGTCATCTAGCACAGATGGTCTTTCTGCATTGCACTGGCTTTCCTGGATCCTGAGCTTAGGAACCCATCTTTTCCCTCATGCTGCAAGCTACCTACCTATTCCATCCTGCGCTGTGAATGTTTGAGGTGGGTTAGATCCTTGAGAGATGGAGGTTACAGCACCATGGCATGACACCATGACCCCTGTGTGAATCTAACCCGTAGGACACGAACAGCCTCAGAGCGCTCTGCACCGGCACGGCAATGGTGGGTAGGTCTACACTGACATTTAGCTGTCAAGGTCTTTATGACTGATTGTCACAATCAAAATTCAGAAAAAAAAATACATCCAAATACTATTTATTTAATATTTGAACACTAGTGTGACAGCCACAGTAAGGCTGATTAATTTTGTCTCCTCTCAGACTCAGGAGCTCCTTAGGCAGTGATACGGGTTCTCAAAAACTGCTGAACTGCTCTGCTGAAACTTTAAAGAAAAAAAATGCAACCTGAGGCAGAAAGAAGTCACAGAAGATTCTGGCCCAAATTGTTAACACTGGGGGTATTTATGAACTACTGCGAACAGGAGTGTGCAAAACCCTCGGCAGCGGCTCAGCAGGCAGCATGGCCTGTGGTACAGCTGCCTCCCCCCTGCAGTGGGACGGTGGCTGCGATGGGCTGTGCCGGGGGTGCTCCTCCAGCACGCCACCGCTTCCTGCGCTTCCTGGCTGCTGGCCATCACCTTCTGATGATAAAGCAAAATTTTAGGAGTCCCTTTGTATAAAGCAGTTGTTAAGGTTGCAGCACTGACTTGCTTTCTGCAAAGAAATAGGTGAAGTCTAGACCTAAGGCATTCCCACTGAGCTGGATGCAAGTTGTCTTTGGGTTCCTTTGAAATCTCCCTCCTCTTTCGTTGCAGAATTTCAGGCTAATAGTTCATTCTTTTTCACCTTTTCCTGCTGGAATAAGGACTTTTCTCCCTTCGCATGTGTCAGCAATGCGGCTGCTGTGGGGCTGCAAGGAAGAAAGCGCCGCGGGAGGCTGGCAGTGGTTAACTTTTCAAAAGGACTTCAGGGGGACCCAGTTTGAACGGACTTTCAGGAAGAGAAAGTCCAACAAAATCAGTTCCTTTGCTGAGAAGTTTAATGCACCCAACATCATTAGCTATTTTTGAGAAACATGGTCCCAGCATTCAGCAGAAGGACAAGGGGCAGCTCCTCCATCCTGCATGAGTCTCCGCCTGGCCCTGGGGTGACCCCCTGGCCCGTGTGTCTGCGCTGAAGGACGATCCCGTCACCCCACAGCCAGGGTTTCTCCCCAGGTGGCTGTGGCTGTGCCATGCTGACCGGTTACCTGCCCAGCTGTGCCGGAGTGACCTTTATTGCCCTGCGCCGTGGAAGCTGTTCCACTTTTTATAAATATCTCAAAATTCACTGCATGGGGGAACTGAAACTAGGGCTTCTTCCCTCTGATTCAGGGAGTAGGAACAGCTGCCTTGAATTAGACCCTTTGGTCTGCAGCCACTGGCTGTTAGGAAGAATGATATTTTCCTTCCCCCTTCTGCACACAGGTGGTACTTGGGTTATAGTTTCTCTGATGCTTTATGTTGCAATTTTGCCTTTGAAGTATGCGCCTTTTAGAAAAGTCGCTCTGAATTCTGATTATATCTCTGTTTCTCCCAAGGAGATGAGGGTACACACTACCTGTTTCCAAATTACAGAGTTAGCTACCCAGCTGCCATACGCAAGCCAAGCGGGATGAATAGTGAGCAGAGGAGCACAGCAGCAGTTCGCAGCCATTGCTGTATATTTTACTCCATGTACTGTTAGTATATTAAATTGCTTTTTTTTAGGAATGCCCCTGAAAAAACGCAGACACGAGGATGCCAGGAGGCAGCAGGAGTGGCTGTGACACACCAGCTGGCTGTCAGCTCGTTAGACTCAACACTTGTTCCTGTCCACGCCAGCCTGCAATTTCAGAGGAGCCGTAGCAGCTCATCCAAGGGTTGATTTTGGGTCATGACTTATCTTTGAACATTTTTAATGATTGCCTACCACATTGCTAAGGGTAAGTGCTCAACATGGGGGAATTTACAGGCAAGACATTGCTGCAAGTGGAGAAGGAGCTTGGCTGTGACCAAAGAGAGGTGACCCGCGTGATTTCTGAGTCCCCGGGCAGCGAGAGACTGGTGCTGAGCCGTGCTGGCAGGTCCCAGCTTCTGCTGAAGAAAGCAGAAGGAAGCTGGTAGCCCTCTGCAACATAGAGCACTGGAAGGATGTTCATAGAACCTGCACTCAGATGGCACAGGGAAGGCACTTGTCCTGTGCAGAGGTGCCCTCCATTGGCAATGCCACCCAGAGGAGAAGGACCTCAACAGTAATGTCAGCTGGAAGACATCTGTTCTCATGGGGTGGAAGCTCTCTTGAAGTTAATTACAGTGGCCCTAGTATTACAGTTACACATGGCATTTATCCAGTATTAATCTAAATGAGTTTATTCTGGTTCTGCATAACTGTGATTCCTGATTTATACTAGTTTGAGATCCAAATCTGACCCCTTATCTAGTGTGCTGCATACTGATGGTTAGAAAACTTAATTTGTCCTAGAATAGCCTAGTTTTGAAAGAGAACATTGCACTGAGAGCATTTTGCTGTATAATAGTTTTGCTTTAGAAACTGAGTACTCACAAGTCTTATCAGATCTGAATTGCAGATATCTGGGGGAGTGTAGCACTGGGATATTTTAGATTGAAATCACTCTGCTATCTGTTCTACTGCAGTTCTCTTCTAAAGTAGACTTTATGTTATAAATTACTTTATAGATTTGTAAAGCGTGACACAGAAACGTTATATACCCCGTAAGTGCTTTAAAATTAATTTGTTCTTGAACGTGTCCATGTATGAATGAGTTTGACATAAGCCTTTCAATTTTATGCTTCACTACAGAAAGTGTACAAAGTACAAACTGTAAATCAACTGCCACAGTTGCTGAAATGCCTACTCATCTATGAAAAGAGTCTGCCCAATACTTAAAGAAGATTTAGATACAAAAATAATGTGTACAAGAGAGCTGACGTACACCCTTGGGACTTTCTAACCTAAAACTATGAGATTACTGAAGTAGCAGCAATGTGCAGATCCTTCAGGATGGGGCATGCTCACAGAGTGGGGAGGAGATTGCAGGGAGGCAGTTGAGATCATGATATTTTCTTGACCTCCATGTTGGTGGAGCTGAAGGATTCACCAGCAGCCCTCCTGTGTGTGCAGGTAGTGCTCACAGGCATGGGCTGTCATGGAAAGTGGTGGTTTCAGTGTGCGTGGTGGATGGTCAGAGGTGGTGAGCAGCATTTAGCAGCAACATTTTTAGTTCTTTTATTAGTTAAAAAATACTGTTTGGGGTCATATCAGTTCTTTATTATTTTTGGTCAAATTCAGCAATTGTTTTATCTGATAAGTCATTTAGACCTTGGTTGTAGTTTCCTTCTTCCCTCCCAGGGGCACTGATGATAGTGCAGGACCTCCTTGGGGGAGAGGAGCAGCCACTGCCCTCCTTCAGGGCAGCCACTGCTCATCCATCACACTGCTAGGAATTTTAGGGGAATGTCTGAAACCTCTTCTTACAGTATGGTTTAATTCAGTGTAAATGGCTTCAATGGCCATTTGCCACCAAGCTAAAACCCAATGGTGCTCCGCCTTGACCAAAGGCTGTACCAGGCTGCAGAGTCACTCAAACACATGCTCTTTGCCTCTCAGTTGCTGAGCATTTGTACAGTTGCAATGAAAAAAACCAGCCACACCAGGAGAGCTGGAGAACATCTTACTTCAGGTGACCTCTGGCTGGAGCCAGGGAACATCTCTAGTGAAAGAAGGGCTTTGGCTCAAATCCTTGTATGTAGCAGCGTGTGGTTTTGACCTCAGTGAACATCTTTTCCTTTGAGTACTGTGTCAGGGAAGAACAGCTGCCATACCTGACTCTTCAGCTTTGTGATGCCAGGTTTATTTCCCTCTACTTTTATACCATGTCCCTCAAATTGTGTATTTTGCTGGTCTGAAATTAAGTTTTTCAGGATTGTATTTCAGAAGGTTGACAGAAATCTCTTTTTCTGGTTCTGCTTGCTGACCCAGAAAAATCAATGATTGTTACAGCTGCTGTGGGGAGAATCTCTGCTCACGCTGCCATGAGCAATGCTGGGAGTCTAGGGAAACCCGAAACAAAAGCAGCAACTTAAAAGGGAAAGTTTTTTTCACCCAACTGTCATAGAGATAAATATTGAAATTCCTGTTAGCTGTAGTGATTCAGCAAAAATACCACAGGCAAGTTTACTATGTAATTATAAAAGACATACACCTCAGAAGCAAAACCACACATTTTGATGGGGGAAATAACTTGGGGAACAGATCTCTTAAAAATAATGCATTGACAATAATAATATAAAGGGATGAAAACTGGAGGCATGATTAAACGGATTAAGTCCAAACTTTGTGGCTTCTTTGAGATGACAATGGAAATAAGCTTCAGTCAGAAAAAGACGTAAGAAGTACAGTTTTTCTTTTCAATAGGGTGTTAAATGCTGTGTTCTTATAATAACAGGCACAATGTGCTGCTTTTATTCCATATTTTAAAGGATGTGTAATAGCTTAGGCAATGAAGGTTCCAGCACCCCTGCGTTGCACAACTTAGATACCATCCCTACCATGTTTTGCACACAAAAGAGCTGCTTAAATGGAAGTACTATTATTGCTAGTACCCAATTCCTACCAAAAACCCACCAATGCTTTTTATGCAGGCAATTATTGTTGTTATTACTACTAGTTATCCTCGTATACAACTAATATTACCATTACTATTAATAGCTGCCTGCATAAAAAATGTTGAGTTTTCAGTTGTTTCTTATTTTCCAAAGTCAATAGAGGAACCTTTTTTCCAAATCTTTTTATTAAAAAATATGGCAGAACTACTAAGATGTGGTACACTTCTCAGCTCAGCCTTGCTATTAGCGTGCTCCAGGATCCAGGCAGGTGCTCAGACCCTCACACTCAGGTTCCTGCTTTTCTGATGGCAGTGCAGTGCCTGCTCTGATGCAGAAACCAAGTCAGTGCTCTCTCTCTGCTTGTCCGTCCCTTTCTCAGCCAGCACGAGAGAAGGAGAAAAATGCCTTCTCCTCCTCCCTGCAGGCTCCAGCAATGAAGGTAGGTCTGTCTCTAGAGAGCAGGTCTCCATCCAGCAAAGCTTTTAAGCATGTGATTAATCCATCCCCATTTAGAAAAGTGCAGACACAGATACATTTTTCCAAGTGAGACCTGGGAGCATACGCCAATTAAGGCACTTTGGTTAGTGCTTTGGTGAGCAAGGATGGGAAGCTGATAGGGGACTGCAGAAGGGCAGGAGGGAACAGGAGAGAGGGAGGGCAGCTCTGGTGGTGTTGGAGCAGCGGGAGCGAGGAGGGCTGAGAGTCAGGCCATGACTCAGAAAAGCCCAGTTCTATTTCCGTGCCTTTGTTGGCTCCAATGTCACCTTTTCCAAGTCTCTTCGCTTTGTCATTAGAGTTAACAACAGCAACCTCCTTGACAATATCCTTCTGAGATTTACACACATGAAGAGCACGTTTTGGAAGCCAAGTGTTCATCATGATATCTTTGGTGAAATTACCTGGCTTCAGTGGTAATTTCCATTATCTCTCTAGAACTTGCTTGAAGTCCTTGATTCTGACCTCGGGGACACAGCTGGGATCTCACGGGTGTCTTCCAGCACTTCACACATTCCAGTCAGGATCTGCCCCATTGGCTCAGGGACATGGAAGGAGACATGAGTCAGGGGGAAGTGCTCAGCTCACAGGCTTAGACTAACCCTCCAAACACGATGGCCAAATTTGAGGGCAGCCAAGAGAAAGTAAAGCACAGTTCCTCTGCTAGCATCAGGCTGTTCATGTCACATTCATGAGATCCAACATCAACACCCATAGGGAAAACAGCAGCTTTCAGGGAAGTTCTTTTCAAGACAGAAGACAACTGCATGGATGGGAAGGAAGGTGAGATTTCCATTGCTGGGAGAAAAAATGAACATGATAAATAGAAGACCAGTTTACAGCTATGGGAAGATCGTAGTGGAGGAGGTGCTGGAGGAAGAGGTGAGAGGAAAATGCTCCTGTTGACATGGGGGAATGCAGAGCGAGGAGAACTGGGCTAGGTTGAAGAGGTGCTGGGGACCAGATTGAGAGTGGAGAAAGACATGTATCATGTGAGCCAGAGGGAAGTAACGAAGGAAAACAGGGCAAGGGGTTTTTTTTCTGAACTTACAGAGTATGTGTTTAATGGCTGCGATATTCTTAAAGGTGAGTTTAAAGGGAAGATGCTTATGGACATTAAAAACAAGTTCACAGTAATTATCAAGAAAATAATTATTGGAGCATAAAAACAAGGCTGTTGATCAAATATGAACAAGTAGGATTATTCAGTTGTGACTGAAGAGACTCATCTCAATGCCGGATGATTTGAGCTTCTTTTGAGCTCAACTGAAGAGCCTGGGCTCTTTCAGGAGGCACTCATCACTGCCCAGGGCTGAACCCCAACATAGCAGAAGAGAGCAGGGCACAAATCCAGATGTCCATGTTGTCCCAAATCATGTGCTCAGAGTACTCCCCAGTACCCAGGCAGCCTGTCACTGTGACTGCTACTTACCTTTGGTACGTGGGCTGTTAATTCACTGATACATTTGACGCACCTGATGAAAATGCCTCTGATGATCTCAATTTGGAATCCCTTCTTCTACAAAGTGTTTCACAGGAAAGTTTCATTTTAGGAGATGTACATACCCAAAAAGTGCTAAAGACTGTATTGTTCAAGAAAAATGTATGAATTGCTATCATCTAAAATAAGTAGCTAGTGCAGTTTGATGTACATCAGAGACTTTCTGGATGTTATAAAAATAGCCCCTTGTATTAATCTGACAGGTCTAGCCCCCATGGAGGTGTACAAAGCCTTAGCACTAGCAAATGCCTTCTGATGATGTCTTGCTGAGTCACTACATCACCAGCTCCTGACAGAAAGCCTCCGTCTAAATATATACTATTTGCTTCACTAATTGCTTGGATGTGTAAAATAGGGCATGTGAGGATGATACAGGTTACAGGGGCTGGACTGTGATGTTTAATTATAACCTACAAAATCTCAGCATCATAAAGATTGTTTCCATTAGTGATCTGACAAGGCTTCTTACATCTTACTGCAAGATGTCTGTGGCTTTAACTCAGCGAGTGCTTTCCTTTTCCCTCAAGAATTGAAGAATTTCATCTTAAGAAACAAATTAAACAAACACTTTTTATACTAAATATGCTTAACCTAAAGCTTTCTCCCTATTATTTCATAAATGCGTTGAGATTATAGAGGCTCAGCTAGCTTAGTAAAGATAAATTGCATGTGATCCTGGGAATACAGCCATTGCATTAGTTATTCTTCCTTTCCGTTGCATTAGGCTTTTTGTAAATAATCTGCATGTTTAATCAATGGAGACTGATTAAGAAGACAGGGCATGCTTTATTGTTGTATTAAAACCTGTTCTTTGCCTTAGGCAAGATGTCAATATTTCTAGATGAAAATTACTGCTTGCAGTATACATCATGGAGAATTTTACTGTAACCATTAAAGCTAAAAGAATAGTTTGTCACTGGGTACAAAAAGCGATATGCAGATTTAGAACTATGTAACCAAATGCATAATTCACCCATGTATATGATATTTTGCAAGAAAGGGATTATAATGAACTTGATTACTTCTTCCTATAGCCCTAAATTCAAGGATCCCAAAAGACAGAAGATTCCCATTAAACTAGCTCCAGAGCAAGGCTGCTCTACATATCTGAATAAAACCAGTCAAGTGTTAAGATCAGTTATTCCACTGTAAATACAGACTTTCTTCAGTGACTTTAATAGATTCTTTCCTAAATTCACAGTGGTAATAAAACAGTTACCGCTGCTCCAAACAGATGATTTATATGCCAAATAATGTGGTGGAGTAAATACCACTTAGGGCCAGATCTATCAACTTTGCTTGTAGAAACAATCACATTGATTTAAACGGGATCAGTCGAGTCAGCAGCATTCACTCAGGCAGTATCTACATTAGCAGTGGGAACAGAGCTGCAGGGTGAAAGGGCTTGTGCTGGGGGACCGATGTCCATGCCAGCGGCTTGGTGGAGAGAGGACGTTATTTGCTCCCGCTTGGCCCCGTGGCTGCCTGTTATCAGCTGGAACAAGCACAATAAATGGGAAATTCACCTCAGAAATGTTCTCCTGATCCCAGCTGAAACATGGATGTGGGCACATACCCAGATGGCCCCAGCCCTGCCAGTGTCTCATGTGCATTGTCACAGTTTACCTAAGGAAAGAGGTTCAGGACCGACCTTCCCAATTGCTGCATCATTCCCATGTCTGGACTTGTTCAGGAGACAGCCACCAGCTATATGCCCTTAACCTGCTTAGAAACCTATATTGTATGTGTGTTTTGGGGAGCAGACTGGTGCAGAAAGCAAGGCTGAGTGGAAGGTACATCCCTCAGTGAAAGACACCACGGAGAACCTCAGGGAATGCCAAGAGTTTTACCTCTGACCAAAGACAAACATTGCTTATTAACCAGTTAAGGGCCAGGGGTGATTCCTCCTGTGGCTACATGATAGTTACATACATAGTCCTTGACCTAACTAAGAGGGTGGCAGGAGAGGAGATGTTGCCTGGGCCAATAAACCTGTGCAGATCCCCTAGGAGACTGGAGCAGTGAGATTGGCTCTACTAATATATATTTTATGCTAACTGGGTGATAACTAAGCCTTCATCTCCATGGGGATGATGAGCCTGAACTAAGACCCATGGGAGAGGCAATAGGAGCTTGTGCTCCCCTGGGTCTTCTCCACAGCATCCCAGGGGTGGGACTGCATGTCCCGCATCCTTTGGTGGCTGCAAGGCCAGCGTGTCCCAGGGTCATCCTCAGGTGACCCTGGGGAAAGCTCACGTGTCTGGGGAAAGGCAGAGCATGGGGAGGGTCAGAGCCTTCGTCAGTGCTTGAACAGGGTCTTGGGTTTCCTAGGATATTTCCTAAGTGTATCCAATAGGTGTAATGCTGTTGAATCGTAAGGATTGCCGCCTAATCTGCATGAAACAGCATCAGTTCCACTTAACTGGGATGTGTCAGAGGGAGGCAGGGAGCCAAGCACAATTACGTCACTAGAAATTCCGGATCGTTGGCTCTTGCAATGCAGAAGGAGAAAAATAAAATAGGGAAAAAAAATAAAATCCTGTTGATATCATTTGTTTGATAAGGTATTTCACCTAATTTTTTTCCAGCATTATAAATGAGACAGATGCTTTGCTTTGTATCTCAGTACTCAACCAATGTGTGTATCCTTCAGCACCTCTGTCTGTTCCATGTTCCATTACCGAAATAAGGGTAGGAGACAAGCCAATTGAGGCACTCCAGTACCAGTATACAGTCACAGCTTCCAAGAAAGACAGAAATCCAGCAAATTCTTTAAACACACATACACAGACATATTTCTTTTCTTACAGCCTACTGTTATTTCCAACAGGGACATGCCAGTCATTTAATCAATGCATTTAGATATTTCCAGCTACTGTGTCTAATTTCTCTGCTGTATTTTACAGTTCTGCATTAGATCCAGATAGAAAATATAATTCTGATGTTACTTTGGCTATTTGTGATTTATATGTCAAATACACTTTTAAGTTCTTAAATTATTTTCAAAATGGTTTTCAAGTGATAGTAGAACCATTGTTCTATGTTCTTAGTTAAGAAATGATTGCTATATGATAGTGTCTCAAATTCTATTTTAGCATCTCTTTTGAGACTCCTCTCGAACAGCAGAAGTTTAGGCCAATTGGTTACTCTGCCACTCCCTCAGGAAAGACTCTTGTTTCTTCCGTGCTTGTTATGGATTTTATAAATCAGTGTAATATATAGATGTGCAAGCACACATTTTTTCTTGATACAAATTCTTCAGCTTGTAGGTGACTTTTAGTATCTGTCCTCATCAGACACAAAAGCTTTATACTCTTATGCAAAGTACTGTAAATCCACAATAATTTGTATGAGTAGCTGACTGAAGACACAGTCCTTTGAGGTCCAAAATATCTTTAGGTTCCCCGGGGCTTTCTCAGGGCATCGTGGCTGCAGGATCTCACCAAAGCAGGTTTCTGTGGGAGCATAATTAAAAGCACAAAGCATGGATGCCCTTAAAATCTAAGCCATTATCAGTTTGCGCATTATAAGGATTTGGTAGGTTGGGTCTTTCAGATGGTACCTATGATTTTGGAAGTATAATCAGAAATTATGAGCAATGTATCAACAAGATCTAAATATATTCTTTATATTACTGAAATTTCTCATCTAGAAGGAAGACTTACATATATCTGTACATACTGAGATGATAGCTGATGTAGTTTTATCTTTGATCTAATTCATTGTTCTGATTTGTGGTGTGGTTTTTTTTACATTTTGCATCTTTATTCCAGTATTTTTTAAGTAGTCAGATTAATACAGTGTTTAAAATTGCCCACTGGTCAAAAGATATTACTGGGAGTTTTGATTCTGTCATGTGAGCAAAAAATGCAATGAGACACAAAAATTATTCTCTTTTTTATGTGTTTATTTATGTTCTGTCACTATTTCTCCTCTGTTAATTCTAGTTTTTTCATCTGCCTCCTTAGTAACCCATTGAATCACTCACCTGGCTTTCAGAAAGTTCCCTGTCTGGATAAATTGAGACAGAAGCCTGAACCATTCACACTCATGACACTACAGCCAAGAATGAGATTGTTTACAGATTATACTACAATGTGCAAGATCTCATTTGATTATACCTTAACTATTCTGTTTTTCCCTCCCTACCTCACAGATGACGGAAATGCTTAAAACGAGTTAAGGTAGTATGACACAGACTAATGTAAGTGTGAGCATGGCATCCAGGGGACAAGCTGTGAAATGTTTGCGCGCTTCTGCCAAAACACATTGCATGGCTTTCTGCTGTTGTCTTGTGTTTCTGGTGTTAGGCAGCATGTTCAGCAACATGTAAGCATTTTGTCTGATATTCCCATTCCCAGCTTTGGTTTTGTATAGTCTTAATAATCCGCCTTTTCCAGTAGCTTGTGGCAGCTGCTAGTGGCAAATCTGCAAGCTGTGCGTGTTATTCTTAAGGAACAGCCAGAAGTACCTACAAGGATTAGGGCCCCATTGGATACGGCTGTTTGGAAACCTGCTGTAGAAATGAATTGTGCAATTCAAATGGGTCAGAAACAGTATCAACACTACTTCTGTGCTTGCCAGGGGAAAGCAGCAGCTCCCAGTTTGCCTTTTCCAGAAGTCAAGGCTGGTGCTAGCACAGCTGGCTGCTGCGCTCGGCTCTGCTATCCACAGCTGTGCCTTTGCAATGTGAGTGCTTCATGACGACTCTTCTGTTGTCAAACATCTTCCTTCGCGTGACAGATGCCACGTTGGAATTAAAAATGTTACATTTTCACAGTACTCTGTTAAAAAAAGACTACTATGGGCAAATATGGTGGTTATCCTGTGTTTATGTGCTTCTTTTAACCTTAGCGTATGTAATGCTTATGAACGTGAGACCAGTCACAGAATCTTGAAACATACTTACCGACACAGGTCTCCTGGTGCTGCCTGGTATTGAGAGGCAGAACTCAGTTATTCGTTGCCTGGGTTTCTGTTCACCTAGGATTCCCACTCATTTTAAACACTGTGGTTTTTTGCCATGAGGATGGTCAAGTATTGACCAGGTTGCCCAGAGAGATAGTGTCATCTCCATCCTTGGAGATGCTCAGAACTTGACTGGACATGACCCTGAGCAACCTGCTCCAGTTGGACCTGCTTTGAGCAGAGAATTGGAATACATGACCTCCAGAAGCCCCATCTTCCTTAAAGTTGTCAATGATTCTACAACTTAATGACTGTACTGGTGGGGAGTAGAGTGAAGCCACCAGAGTAACTTTCACTATGCTATAAGCTATCATTTGAAACCAGATCACCAGAGATCAGTGCGCTGATTACTGTTCCGCTTTTCTGGATAATAAAATGGAGATTTTCAAATGCTGGTTATTGCTTCCAGTATACCCAGTTCAGCCACTTGCAACTGAGCTGCACATGTAGGTATTTGTTGTATTTTCTTATCATGCAATAAAAATGTCACTTCACTCCATTGCACCCAATATGTGTAATACGTGTGGAGTTACAGCATGTGTTGAGTGAGAACAGGATAACTTCTCAGAAACACATCTACTTTAGAATTATTGGAGCTATACCGGCTGACATTGACAGCTGTCTACATGATGTTTTTATAGCTCTTCTCAAGTTTCCCATATAAGATCCTTACCTCTATTCCTAAGACATTAATGATTAGACTGTCAGAGCTGAGAAAATACACCTGGTGAGCAAGGTCACCTTCACTGTTCTCAGTAACAAAGGAAAACACCAAGCTAACAAGGCTAAGGAAGTCCTAATTAACATCAATGGTGAACTCAAAGCTAGGGAAGAATAGGGCTGGCAAAATAAGTCTCCACAGAACTAAGATTGTTTATTGCAAAAGACATCTGGAAGCCATTTTTTCAAATACGGTTAGTGCTGGGGATGGGTTGCAGAAAAGAAAGGGAATCAATAACAGGTTTGTGATTTCCCTGCCTCCTCCTCCTTGGTGAGGTCCTGCCAGCAGTCAGAGCCTCTGAGACTCAACCCAGGCACCAGGGCAGGGGTGCCGCAGATCTCTGTTCCTGCCTGCCAGAATGTCACTGTGCTGCTTCTTCAGCTTGGCCCCTTCACTCCCCAAGAAATGTGTCTCCTCAGGGAAGCTGAAGCCACGATACACAGGCAGAGCTGCACCACTCCACAACCTCCCACCTCCTCCCCTCACTGGCAGGAGATCGACCTTCCCCCATCCTGCACAGCAAAACAGAGCAATGGCCAACATCCTCCCACAATTGTGCATGGTAAATGGACATCCCACAAACCATTTTTGACAGGAGTCAACTCACAGATGTGTGTCTAGTACCACTAAAGGATCCTGAATTTGCCTTTGAGTCTTGCTGCACTGTGCCACTGTGGCAAGAAATAGTCCATCCTCCTAAAGCACCCAATTAAGCATTTTTGCTCCCATTTTCTTCCCCTAAACTACTTTTAGTCTGAAGTTCAGATTCCCTGAATTGGGCTAATTCCCCTGGTTGCCACCTGCCTCCTCCCCCATTACAGGATCACTGCAAGCAGCCATCTCTCAGACATCTGTATCTGGCAGAGACCTGCTGAGCCATGCAATGTTTCAGCCTATTCATTTGTATAATCTGGGTGTTTCATGCTGATCTCCTTACTCAGCCCTCTCTGGTTTCTGTGACAGCCTGGCACTGCTGGAAGAAGCCCAGTTTCCCCACTGATTTCCCTTGCATGGCAGGGATGTCTACAACTCAGTTCCCTTATTTCACAAGCGTGAGGGAACAGTCCATAAATGAGAGTGAGTATTTTTGGTTTTCAGTGGATAATAACACCTGCAACCATGTTTTAAATCTCAGAAAGAAATATTCAAATTAGATATGATGAATAAAAATCCCACAGCCTTTTCAGCAGTGGGGAGAGTGAAGCCGAGGAAACAATTCCCTAAGGGTACTGTGAGTTTCCAGTGATGGAGAGCCTTAGGGACAAATTATTCAAACACATCAGAAGTGAGATTGATGCAATTAGCCTGCCTTGGGACAAGGAGTGGTCTGCATGACCTCCTGAAGTCCTCTCCTGCCATGTTTTTGTATGACTCTGTTATTTTAAATGATGTTAACAGCCTCAGCCACAAAATTTAATCGCCATTCTAAATTGCACACACATATAAGTGTCTGACGCCAGGACACAAATTTGCTGTTAAGAGAAGACAGACCTGAAGAGCCACTGCAGACTGTTGAATGTCACCATCTCCCTCTTGCACTTATAAACACAAGGATGTAAGTCCACCGCATACTGCTTCTGCCTGTTAGCGTAAGAACAGGCCAATATTACATACTTGGCCATCTTGAGCCATGTCCACAGAGCCAGCCATCATGGGCCACTGGATCATAGTCTTGTGTTCCTCTGCAAACCCTGTTGTCTTGGTTGGCTTCCTCTTCAAGCCTCAGAGCATCCGACCTTCACCAAATCCTGCAGCACTGTTACCTTCTCCAGTTACGTCATTCTGAGCAAATGACGAGAACAGTTTTTCTGATGACTTACAGTGGAGTTTTATCTTTCACATGAAGGTTAAATCCTTAGAAAATTATTCACAGACTGTCATCATTGATCAAAATGGTCTCCTACAGTTTCATTCAACCTTCAGCCACATGCGTCTCTGACCAAGTCAGATTAGGAGACTAGTTTCCAGCATCTCTCCCAGGTGGCTTCTTTCCACAGTCTTTCAGTAACAGGAACACATGCCTTGGGATTTACTGCAACACCCTCTGCTCCTCCCAGGCAGGGACACAGCTCCTCGCAGTGACCCTGAGTGGCCATGAATCTGACAACACTGCTACTGTGTGCCCCTTCATCTGCCTAAGAGCAGCATTAAGCAAAAGCCAGTGCTCTCTGAAATTATCCCTGTCAGGCTCACTTGCCTACTGCTCAGTTTCCTCTGTTCCCTGTGTTTAGACACTCTCTGCACCACGGAGCTAGGCATGCTTGTCTCATGCCCAAATCCCTGGCAGTCCTTTGCTGCTAGATACTTATGCTGGCCTCTGTCATCTCCACAAGGTCTTCTATCCTGATATCTCCATTTGACCCCCCAACCTGTCATGTTCATTCAAGCTGCTGTTGCAGTGCCACTTTTGGAGCTCTGGGATCCATCTGTAACAAAAAGGGTAACACACCATATCCTTCTCTGCTCCTATCTGCTGTTTTCAGCCATGTGCTGATCCCTTCCAGCATTGCCAACTTTGAGCTCAAAGTCTTATTGTTCAAGGAGTAAACAAGAGTACATGTGTTTATCACCAGAGCAGTGTGTAGGCACAACTCTCCTTTTCCTGATGCTCGTATTGCTCATAATCCAAAAGAACACTGCTTTTTAACTTCAAGCAAAAGCACAGTCTACTCATTAATTTTTGAAAGTATGACTCAAGCAAGCAGTGCACTCCCAGGTAGCGTCCATAGCCCGTCCAGCATATTGATATGGCTTTCAGGGATGTGAAAGAGCTTTACGCAAATGTGGACATGAGAGAGACTCTGGACCCAGCCCAGCAAAGCCCATTGTTTCCTGGAAATGTGTAAGGAGCCCTGCAGGATGATCCATGGACTGAGGTGTGCTCCCATCTAAGTGTTTTGCTGGCTGAGGGCCACAGACTGACTTGCTCCCAAAAGCCCAGGGGACAGCTGAGAAAGTGAAATCTGTCCAGTGGAACACCCATGCCTGTCTTGCCTAAAGATTGTCCGACTTCCTGATGTGTGAAAATTGCACAGTCTTTATCAATGACAGTGAAAAGCTCAGCCGACCTCAGGCCTGCCTGCCTTCCTTCACCAGAGCATAGTTATAAGGCTTCATTAAGACTGATCAGACTTTCTGCATCATGAGTCCCCAAAATGCCAACCTTTTGCTATGGCCAACAGCCACCAGACAGGTCATGAAGATCTGAAGGAGAGC
Organism: Pterocles gutturalis; assembly: GCF_000699245.1. Classification (NCBI taxonomy): domain Eukaryota; kingdom Metazoa; phylum Chordata; class Aves; order Pterocliformes; family Pteroclidae; genus Pterocles; species Pterocles gutturalis. The sequence continues at coordinate 101,985 of NW_010120264.1, read as the reverse complement.
AAAGATCTTGGGGTTGTTTTTAGACTAGAAGAGGGTCCTCTCGTATGCTCGCTATGGAAGACAGCTTGGCTGAGCTTGTATCTGAACCCCACATGGTCTGGCTGTGCTGATGTCTGCAACCCCAAGGCCTGCCCTGCCATGGGGACTCTTGTTTCAGGTGGATACTGTCAGTCCCATGGGAACCACAGTGCTTGGGAACCAGGGCTGAACTACTCTCCACACAAGGCCAAAGGATTAGAAGCTATCCACCGTCATAAGGGTTGCATTGGCTGTATATTGTTGGCTTGAAAACCCTTACTTTATAATGGCAGCTAAGTGATATCCCTTCTCTGCATTCAGACTACCCAAAGAATATAACAGGCAAGAGGGACAGAAACCTGGACAGCCCAGTAGCATCTTATCAACCTGGCAATGTATTAACCTGGCAAGTTATTATACATGAGCTGAGCTAGAACTGGATATGCTGTTGCGCACACAGCTTTACCTGTCTTCCTGATGAATGGCTCTTTTGGATTTTATGGTTGTTCGACACACTTATCTTTAAGAGAATTTTCTTATTTCTTAAGATAAATTTCCCTTTCATAGACCTATTGACAATCCTGCTAGCACCATGAGACCTCAGGTGCTCATCTTCTTAATCACAGCATTTTCAGCAGAAAGTGATCCTCTGAAAGACTAGAGACAAAAAAGGACTCTATACTGGTGCCCATCGAGCCAGTTCTTTTCCCGTTCAAAATTTCTGTTTCATATCAAAATGTGTACTGGAAACCATACCTCCTGCTGTAGAGAACCATCTTCAACAGACTTGGAGTGTGTAAAGGGTAATTAGTAGGTTATTCCCCTCTCTAACCTCTGCGACACAATTACAAAAATTGCAAAATGCGAGAATCTTTCCCTGCTGGCAAATGAAATCTGTCGTTAATTTTGGTCTTCACTAGAGCGGGAAGGGTGGTTAAAGGGAAGGAGAGCATGTACCTCTGCAGCTCCCTTTGTCAGCGAGCAAGAAAAGGCAGCAGGTTTTTTTTCATTTTGCTATCGGCTCAGGACACACAGAGCACCACCACCTGGATGCCAAGGAAATGCAGAAAAAAAGCAAATTCACTGAAATGAAGACATACGGCTATCTTCAACTGTTATATGTTAAGGGGAGGGCAGTCATTCTCCAGAATGCCTGAAGGCAGCTCTGAAGGCAGAGCTCATATATTCTCAGAGGTGCTTGAGCTCAGATCAGCTTTGAGGGGGAGAAAATATTGCTTCCATCCAGTTTGTGCCAGAGGAGATCTCCAGAAGTAAATCAAAGGACACTAGGGACAAATCTTTGATAAAAGCATATCAAAACTTTGTTTAATTTGTTTGCACTGCTGTTGTAAAGCAGACTCACTGGAGACAATATGATCTACAAATGGAATATGTTACTAAATTGGGACATGACTTACTGGAAGGATAAGTAATGATTTCATCTAAGTCATTACATCTCCCTATCAATTTGGGGAACATGCTCACCTCTGGCTGAATGTCATAAAACCCCTGTAGGACAGACTTTGGATGCCTGACTCAAAGACATGACAAACTCAACCACCCAAAAATCAGTGGGTCAGATGGTCCCTGGTTGAGGTCAAATGTGCAGAGATACATACAGTCAACGGTACATGCAATGTCATACGGTCTGCAAAATTTGCTTCTGCCCAGATATATGGGAAAGGGACACTTGTTAAGACAGCACAGAAAGGATGTGTTTCTTCTGGTAACAGGCATGTTCATGGGCACTTCGACCTCCAAATCTGACACATCCCAGGCACGTACTCATGGGATTGGTGTGCCATACACATTGGACCAAGTGAGCATGCGTCACACAGTGGGTGGATCTGCTCATGTAGACCTCCAACCTGCTAAACTTTTGGGGCAAATATCTCAAACCCTCAAATGCTGCCTGGGCAACATTTCTGAACACAGCAAGAGTACCACATACACGGAAGGTGCGCCAGGTTAAAAATCAGAGTGTTGGATAGCTTTGCTTCTCCCTGCATCCCTTATCTCTGTCCATACTGCCCAAGTCTATTTTGTACTCTTCTTCCCTCACCTGTTTTGATGCAACCGTGGTCCACACTCTTCCTAAATCCTCACCTTTAGCAATGTCAGCTGCTGGAAAATTCCTTCCTTCCCCTGGAGTCTCCATCTTTGTCTAGTCTGTGTTTTAAAATACTTCCCTCCCTCTTTTGTAGGGGAAGGTCTCTGCTCTCCAGGACAGTAATGCCAGTTAGTCTCATTTATAGCTAAATAAATATAGCTAAAACTGACCCCCTTATCTTACCTCACATGCCTACCCTGTTTGATTGCAGTTGGAAAACATATTATCTTCTGCATCCAGGCAGCACACACTCTCAGTGCTATTTTCAACATTACCGTCATCTTCCCTCTTCTCTCCAGACTGATGCTGTCATTTAATTCTGTTGACATTACCTCAAAAGCGTCCTACAAAAATATCTATTATTATTTGTTCCCACAGCAAGGCCCTGATAGCTTCATCCAGAGTCTCCATGACCTTCTATGTTCTGGCCCTCTTGATGCTCACCTTGACTTCCCTCAAAATGTCACAGCTAAAATCGATTTCTTGCTTCAGTTCCCTAGCAAACCACACTAAATCCTTTCACTGCTTCACCTTCATCCTCTTTGTCAACTTCGTGGTCCAGCCTTTCAAAAGCTGCCATAAAACCACTTGTACAGGTTTTCCTGCTTACCTCCTCCTTTCCTCCAGACAAACCATTTCCCCTTCCTCTTCATGGTGCCACATTCTCCCATCTCAGGCCGCCTGCAACACAGAACCTCCTCCCACAGTGCCGCCATAGAGACCTTCAAACCATATCAATCTTAAAATTTCCCATAGATTTGAGCCATTTTCAGGAAATCAGGCTTGTCTGTGCTATTTTCAAGTCATCGTTTGGTCTCCCACCTACTCCTGCCTCTGGTGTTGAGGTGTTTGCCTTCAGTGAGACACGTGCAATGGCTCTCTTGCTCTGTAGTCCTCCATGGAGATAAAGTATGTTCAGGGCAGCTGGAGGAGAAATCAATGCCATGCTCCTGCCCAAATTAGCCTTGCTTGAGTTTCCCTCGAGGTAAACTAGAGTTAGTCTTCATCTGCCATTTGTTTCTGTAGGAGGTGACCTACAGCTCATCCTGATTTGAAAACATCCTTTCTTCGGGGGGGACACAGCTGCTGCGTGTTTCCTGCCTCCATTGTAAATGATTAGGAATGGAGAGTATTTTAAATGCCTGTAAAAACCTCGCATCACATTAAAATTAGGTTGAGGAAAAAATCCCTCTGGAAAGTGAAAAAGCACTAATGCATGAGATTTTGATAGGAAAAATACCTCAGGATGTCTATGTCCAGAATTACTTTTCTTTTCCCAGGGGAAAAAATAAAGGGCTTGTGACCACAAGATACTGTCTGAGTAGACTCTGTTGAACAGAGTTTAGCATACTACCCACCATCCAGAGGACAGTCATTCACCTCTACCTTGTGTATGGTGCTTGAGCTGGATATGAGGCTTAAAAATATTTACTGTAGCCTCTCTGAGCAGCTTATTTCAGCTCTGTGATTTACAAAAAAAAAAAAGTATTAGCGTGACAGCAGCCACCTCCAAAGTAGTCTGTAAATAATAAGTGAATTTTCAGACTCCTTAAAGACAATGTTCATAACAGATTATAAGAATTAGTTGTGATTAAATAGACCATTGTAGAGTGGAGAATAGACTTCTAAATTACATATCAAAGTTAATAAATAAAAAAGAGTACAGCTATTTTATGCTGATGATTTAAGACAGCATGTACAAGAGTAACTCATTCAAGATACTTGTAGGTGGCAGGCAATTTTGGGTGTCCTGCACTAGACATAAAGGGTTAAGTTTTTAGAGCCTGGATATTTGGGCTTTTTTTCTTTTTCTTTTTGAAAGATGACGATGCTACAAAAATTACATCCAAAATTAGAGGGTTTGAAAGGGCTAATCCCATTTTGCTGATGTCAGCCATGATGGACATTATGTCCTGGATTGTCAAATCTTCTGTAATAGGTTTTCAATAACATTGCAAAATATGTGGAAGTCATAACTTAGCTGCATTGCTTGTACATTTTATGTCTAATTAATTATAACCTGTATAAAATATTATGATGCTCTATTCACATGCTTAGAATTTAATTTGTAGTTTACATGCCCCTAATAATAAATGTTTCTCCATGATCTTGGTCCAGAGAGTTATAACAGCGCACAGCTTTTCATCAACCTTAAAAGCAACTCTATCACTGACAATGGTAAAGTTTATTGAGTCTTACAAAACCTGCCTCCTTCACATAACCTTTGCATGATGGACAAAAGGCAACAGGCAGTATTTATAGACTACCCACGTGAACAAAAGCACAGGTTGCTCTCGGACTCCCTTGAAAAGCCAATGAACCAGGTAGTAACTTGCCGGTGCTGGCCTGGGGATTCATATTAGTGCAGTAAATAGCCAGTGTCAGTTCCCAGGTAGAAAATTTAACACAAAAAGTCATCCATATTGGCTGAATACACTTCATCCTAGTGATGTGTAGGGTATGACATTCTCCTCTCACTACCTGTTGGGATAGGAGCTGCTTTTCTAATTAGAGCATCCTGAGGACTTATTCCAGCCCCTTTTCAGGAACAGTAAACTCAGTCAGCCAGTCAATTATATTTTTAAACATTGCCTATTAGGAACATCTTGGAAAAAACATAAATATTTTGCTCAGAGGAGTGAAAAAACAGGAACCATATATTCCATTGGCAGGATTTGCTGAACACTGTGCCATATAGAATAATACGGTCATGTTTCTTGCTAAGGATAGCAGCTGTCTGGAAGAACCCAATTAGGTAACTTGGCCATTTACCCAGCTAATCAGAAATCCTCATGTTCCTAATTTTCCTCACGATCGATGATACTACCAGAAGGTGCAGCATACTCTTTCCGTGATCCACAGAAAGTGTCCCTCTGCTTTAGCATGGGGCACACACAAGGTGACTGCAAGCCGTGCTGCTGGGCTTGAGGGACCAGCCCTTTTTCTTTCTTTTAAATCTGAACCCACACACACTGCTTGACAAATTAATGACTGACTGGGTGAGTGTTGTCTGCTTGGGGGTTAGAAGTGGGGTCAATGCTGATTCACCTTCAGGAGAGGAAGGTGGTTTAGTGGTTGACACAGGGTCTTGGGCTGTGGGTTCGGGCCAGGGAGGCAGCAATGTCCTGGGTGACCTGGACTTCAGTTGCCCGTGGTTCCCCCTCTGAGACTGTACGTGCTAAAAAGGGTCACAAAACAGCTGGATGTATTTGTGGAAGAAAGACATGCAAGGTCATTACATGCAACGATGCCTGTTGGGCTCCCGAACTCCCCGTGATGCAAATTGTTGGAGGATGGCACAATATTCTGTGGAAACATTCCTACCGCTTTCCCTGTTCTTCTGCTCTGACGCAGGTATCCACTGCTGGCTGCTGCCAGAAAAAAGGTATGGACTGAGCAGACCTCTGGTGTGACCTTGCACATAAAAGGGGAAAATTGTGTTTGCACCCCCTGCCTGGGGAATGCCTGTTGCCTGGGGAGTACTGCCTCCAGGGCTCCTCTGGCTGCTGGGGACCTGGCCCTTCGTGTGCCCTCCTGCTCCCACCAACCCTGTATTTATCTCATTTCAGCATTTATACCGTTACAGCAACACCTCGTCAGGCCACCCCATCGCAGAGCAGGAGCTCCCAGGAGTGCTGGCTCAGCAGAATATCCTTAGTTCAAAAGCTCAGCCCAAGTCACTCTTGCTCCAAGCACTTTATCACTTCTTTCTCGTGCAGCAGACATCTTCATTTTAGTAATGTGCACAACACTCAGAGTTATTTGCCAGAGTTATAAAATATATGACCTGATACAACAACCAGTTGCCACCAAGGCTGTGGGAAAACAAATTCTAATTTTCTGTCAGAGCCACAGCTCCATCAGAAAACAGGAGGCTTTGTATGAGGGAAGCACAATACATAACCACTTAATAAAAACAACCTGAGCCTGCCAAGGAACCAGCAGAATTCACAGGTGTTGTGCTGGGAACGGCAATCCAGCCCTCCTGGTCAGCAGGCACTGTTAGCAAACACACGGTAGTTAATATTTTGAGGTTGCTTTAGCTTCATTTGTGTATCTTGATAGGTGACATTTCCGAGACCCCACAAGTCTCTGCTGAGTTGGATCTGTTATTAATTGTGAACATGCAGCTGAACTTTGAAAAATCCTTACATGACAGAAATAAAGAAGCGAAGTTCCCAGAGTCATTTAAGCCAAGAAGGTTATTCCCCAAGGTTTTTTATCAGCCTTCCAGTCCCATTTAACAAGAGGCAAATGCCTTGTGCTGCTACTACACAAAGTGGATCTGGAAACCTACCTCTGCCTTGACTGGGGACCAGCTCCCTGCACTTTGCCCAAGTCCGTTTCATCATTTGTTTCTTTTGCAGCTAAATGTGAGTGTGAGTTTTCTCCTGCGTTCTGCCTTGACTGGGGACCAGCTCCCTGCACTTTGCCCAAGTCCATTTCATCATTTGTTTCTTTTGCAGCTAAATGAGTGGGAGTTTCCTCCTGCGTGATGTTCCTGGCACGTATAACCTCGTGTGGGGTTTTGTTCTCAGTGGCTCCCTGGATGCCTGGCTCTCATCTGCGGGGATGCCCGTATGGTCTCTTCCCTGATGGCACTCCAGCAAGGAGAGCCAGAATCCTGCAGGGCAACGGGCACTGTCCCTCCTCCCAGGCACCCTGCCGACGGCTGTGGGTGAGATGCTGGCCAGAGCGAGGGCTGCAAAGGGATAAACGGAGGACTGTTATTTGCAACTCTGATGTAAGGTAGGAGCTGGACAAGTTTCATCAGAGTCACGTCTGGAGCTGCTGGCAACTCCAGTGGACATCCTGACAGTGACTGTAAGGGGGAGCTGAAAGAGTTCTTGAATAACATCTGTGAACAAGTGTCTCAGAGACTCCTACAGACAGTTTAATGCAGGGAACTTCCAGATGGCCACATATGGAAACAACTTTTGCAATAGGAGCCCTCTTGAAAAAGCTGCTGGGGACAAACTCTCCTCCCCAGCAGTGTGCCTGCCCAGTTCTTCACCAGGAGGAGCTCAGGGAAAGCCCTGAGAGGCTTAAAGCTGTTCTTACCCATAATGAGACAAATGGGGGGAAAAAATGTACAAAACAGTTGTTTCAGCAGCTGAGATGACTGATTTGGTTTCTTAGCAACTGTGGGAAAAGAATCTCCTTGAGATCTGAGCTGTCTGGTCAAATCCAGCAGGCATCCCTCCATGAAGGACTGCCCTCCTCCCCTCAGCTCCTCAGCACAGGGAAACGGCGTGGCCAGCGGGGAGCCCTCCCTGTGCAGGGGAGGATGGCAAACAAGCCCACCTCTCTTTGCTGAGGGTCAAGGGACAACCTGCCCATCAAAGTCTTCACGTGGGGTTCCTCCAGACATGGAAAGGTTGCTTGGAGTTAGACTGCTTTTCATTTTAACGAGCGTGGAAGGGACGAGGGAATCTTGCACTACCAGCTGCGAACAGTGACGTTCCCAAGTTGCAACCGAAATAGGAACCATAGCGGAGGAGAAGTTAGGCTGCGGCTCTGCCGTGCCTTGGTGGCCAGGCAGGGCTGGAGGGAGCATGAGGACACTCCTGCAGCTCTGGCTATCAGCCATTCAAACTCTGCAAATTGATGGCTGGGTGCAGCGGGAGCTGGGCACTCTCCTGAACAAGGCACTTACCTCCCCTCCTGGCAGTGCAGGTGGCTCAGTTACAGCATCCTTCAAAGGTTGCTGCTTTGTGATCGCTGCTTTTGAGTGCATGAAAAGCTGTTTACAGCTGTTTTCTCAGTGATCAGCAGTGTCACTCCCTCACAAGTCCCTTGAGCAAATCGACAGAGAGAAAGGGCTGATTTTTTCCAAACGGTTTCAGATCTAGGTGAGCATCTGCTCTGGAGGAGGTTTCGGCACTGCTGCAGGGTTTGTGTGGGTCTCTGTACTGGAGCAGCCATTTCATTGTTTTGGTTTCTCAGGAACAGTGTTTAAATCATTTAAATTTATGCCTGTTACTGACATACTGGCCGTGCTCATTGCTAATAGCTTATTTCCATCCATAGTAAGACTATTTCATTCATTCAGATATAAGCATGAGGATGCTGACCTGTAGTTAATCCTACACATCCCTAACTTTTAATTTAATGACTACTAAATATTAATGAGAGCAGAGAGTAGAAGTCAGATCACCTTTTCAACAGCTTAGTGACCCCATCACCAGGCTACAATGTCATCCTTGATCTTGCTTTTTTTATTCCCTTTCTCCCAGTTTCACTTACAGGACAAAGAAAGCTGCATTTTATAGAAGACTTTGCAGTCAAGCAACTAGTGCAAGGATTAGAGCTGAACCAGGATCTCCCAGCTCCTGGGTGGGTGTTCACACCACCACACTGCTGGCTAAAAAGGGGGTTGTTTTATCCAGATCCCAGGAGAGGGCCCTACACCCCAGCCCAGAGGCTATGCTGGAGAGGAGAGGAGCACACACAAACACGGACACCCATGACCCAAATCCCCTCACTGATGCTGTGCAGAAAATAATTCAGTTTTCAAGGAGAGATGTGGAGGGGTCTGGTGGTTACAGCCCTCCCCAGGGCATGGGAGCGCTAGTCATGGGTCTACCAGGGTGTACCTGTGCATAGTTCATTAAATAAACTACAGTTGGGTGGACCCAGAGGCTCTGGTGCAAACCTTCATTACTGCAGTGCCACGTGCTCTTGTGTGTTCCCAGCCTGGTGATGGGAATACTCTCCTGGCTGGCCTGGGGTACAGGAGTGACTCCTCCCTTCCAGAGGGGAGAGCTGAACATCGCCCTCTCAGTTTCATGATGAGTACTGTAATGTCTTGATTCTAACAGGAAGCACCATCGCTTCTGGTCATGCTTCAACAAAAGCAAGCCGTGTCTTCCACATGACCATCCAGAGAACATTTTCAAGCCTCTAAGTGTTGGGACAGCGGGGGACAGTGGTGGTAGTGGTGTAGGGATCTCTTTCTCTACATCTTCACATTCCTTTTTTTCTCATGGTCTTTCCTTTGGCATCAGGCAGTTGTGACTGCATCCTCACAACAGTCCTGTCTTGCTGCTGGAGGTATTTGTCTGTGCTTAAATCTATGTATCTTCAGATGATGATATTTTTCTGATTATAAAGCTAATGAGATAAAGCAGAATTCAATCAAAGCTGCTAGGCTTGAAGTGCGTTAATACTTAATACTACCTTTTACTATTGTAATTATGACTTATTTACTTTTTTAATTGCTATTTGGTTTACTTATCTCTATCAGAGACATTTCTCAAGAGTATCCTTCTGACTATAGTGTTTTATTTTTACAGAAAAATGCAGGCATTTAGTGAGATGGAAATTACTTCCTTATTATTTAAAATTAATTCAGCCTGTCAAAATGAGCTCATTGCCATGCACAGTGCTTCCTTTATAATTCAGTCTCAGCCTTTCTAGCAATTGAAATTCTGTGTTGAGATGATGTACATAGTAGGCTTTTTATACATATTAAACCCTACATATTAGGAGGATTAAGGCTGCATATACATTTTTGAATTGGGCACATTATTATGAAACAAGTTTTGCAGCAGGGATAAAAGAATGTCAGTTTTCCATCCGTCTTGTAAACTGCTTTGCTAGCCAGGAATGAAGCTGTGAGGATGCCTGATGGGAATAGAAGAGGCTCCTGCAGGACTCTGAATTTTGCTAAATCAGGAGAAAAGTAGAGAAAATATTTACATATTGGGATGCCAGTGCTCCCTCCTTTTCTCTTCTTGGAATAAAAAAGAAGAGAATTGAAAACAGAAGAGGACAGAGGAGACTGAAACTTGTGATGAGTATTGGAAGAGAAAACCTTAGTAATGGGAGAAAAGTGCTTGTCACCTGTGGAGGGAGCAAAGAATCATAGAATCATTTAGGTTGGAAAAGACCCTTAAGATCACCAAGTCCTAAACCTAACACTGCCAAGTCCACTGCTATACCCTAAGCACCATATCTGCACAACTTTATAATACCTCCAGGGATGGTGACTCAGCCGCTTCCCTGGGCAGCCTGTTCCAATGCTTGACAACCTTTCAGTGAAGAAATTTTTCCTAATATCCAATCTCAGTCTCCCCCAGCGCAACTTGAGGCCATTTCCTCTCTTCCTGTTGCTTATTACTTGGGAAAAGAGATCAACACCCACCTCACTGCAACCTCCTTTCAGTACGGAAGTATAAGGTCAAGCACTGGAGCAGGCTGCCCAGAGAGGTGGTGGACTCTCCATCCTTAGAGATACGGAAAACCTGACTTAACACAGCCCTGTGAGCTGCCTTCTGCAGCCAGTCCTCCTCTTAGCAGTGGGGCAGGATGGATACTCCAGAGATCCCGGACCACCTCCGTGGTTTCTGAGTCTGTGACACTGAGACAAGAGAACAGCTGGGAACTGCCAGATGGAAAATATGAATTTTGGTTTAAGGCTTCCCAGTAAAAGGCCAGTAAGAAGCAACAGACTGGAGTTGCTAGTGGTGAGCAAGGGTGCAAAAAGGTCCCCCCACGGAATCACCACTGCGGCAGGAGACGTGTTGCAGCACAGCAGTAGGGAGGCATCTCCCCATAATGCTGTCTTAGTCGGTCAGTAAGAGCTGATGTAAATAAAGGTCTGTAAGATAAAGCCTAGTGGCAGGAGCAACCAGATTCAAACTCAAGTCTTGGACCACCTGTCCCAAAACCAGCTCCCTTGTCAGTGGACACCAGTGCTAACACATTCCCTATCCCTGGAATCTAAAACCTCAGTAACTGCAGATGTGCTTTAACTCATGCTACAGTGGATGTTTCTGGTGAAGCAGGCACCTAGGAACCGCTAAAGTGCCAAAACAGTATAGTTAAGAGGCTGTGAGAAGAAATCAGATTTCTTTCCTTCCATGTTCAGGGCCTTTGTCCCTCCAGCTGTGGCATTTTCCCAGCACCAGGTCAGAGGTGGGACATGCACCTGGGCTTTTACATCCCTCTTTGCATTTTGTTTCAGGTGTTTGCGATTAGCTAAGGGTCCTGCCACCAAGCTATTTTGGGACCGCAATGTGTTGGCTTTTGCAGATTTAACACAAATGATTGTGAATCATCAAGAGCATTTTATTGATAACAATTTCTAAGGTTACACAAACTGTGCTTTAATTTGAAGTATTTTATCTGTGCATTGCAAAACAATATAGAAAAAACCCCACATTTTTCAGATAAACTAGTAGATTGCAATCTTTTTAAAAATAATATCTGCTAACTTCAAAATACTGTTTACTGACGGTTCCTAAACCCGAGAAGTTATTATTTTTTGATTTTGAACATTTAATAATAGTTTCTGGTATATTCCAATTTTACATTGTTTTGAATTACATTACAAGTAACATTAATTAATTTTCTTAGCAATGCCACTGCTGTTGAGATGCCCAGCATTGCAGCGCTGAGCCGGTCACTGTAGGTACCGCACTCCCCTCTAGTGGGGAGATCCGACCGTCCCGACTCTGCAGGACCTGCTGCATCCTCCTCGTTAGCACTGGCTGGAAACGAAAGTTTTGCTTTTTCCCCCAAGTATCCTGAAGACTCTCAGTCGATTTTATCTTTTTATAGTTGTTTTTTTTTATTTATGGTACGTTATTTTTTGTTCTGAATTATAACGGAAAGGAGCGAGGGCTCTCCTGGGGGGTACGCGAGGCTCAGGTTCAGTTCCTGCTTGAGAACCTTGGTTCAGAGC
>NW_010120264.1:53902-90138 GCF_000699245.1 Pterocles gutturalis | reverse complement strand
AATTCCCTACACACCCTAAAATCATCCTGCTAAAAGTGCCATCGAAACTAGCAAGTTCTGCTTGAGATACTTTATTTCCAAAAAACATTTTGGAAGTTAAAAGTATTTTTTAAAAACTCAAAAGGAGACTAGGCAATTCATGAAGGACAGGTTCACCGGAGATCACCGTCCAGCTCCTGGCTTGGCAGCTCATCTAAACCACTCCAAATCCTTATGCACTGGCATCTTCTGATTCAAAAATATGCCCTTGCAATATATCCCTGTTCTGTGAGCAAGAAGCAGTGAAGTTTAGGTTTTAGGAAGCTATTCTGGTGAATACAATAGAGAATATACCCTCCCCAAAACCTGTCTCTGCCCATCTGTTACAATTCTGCCACGCTGCAGCTATAAGGGAGAACTATTTCTAACAGCCGCCATCTCTTTTTTATTTTTCTCTTACATAATTATGGTCATGTTTTTAATTAAATTAAATAGGATGTTGCACCGAGCTCTTCAACAGCTTCCTGAATTTTGTGATTTACCCCATCAATCGACAGAAATCAGAGCACCATCTCCGCTGCTACCACGTGCACTGAGTGCAAGCCACGGATATTTGCATGAACCAATTTACCTCTTAAAAATATTTCTTCTTGAGTGAAGCATAAATTGCCTTTACCCTAATGTGCTATGTAATGAATTGAATCTGAAATATGTTTATTTTTAGCAAACAAATGCTAATGGCAGCCCGCTGTTAAAAATAGACAGTAGAGTTGGCACTGAAATAAGGGCTGGGGAATCTTTCTTTCCCTGATCAGTGGAAATGCCCTCTGCATGAGTCATCTGGGGAGAAAGTATGATGTCCCTATGGAAGTTAGTCCCTCCAGCTGGGGAGAGTGTGAACAGCAAGTCACCACTTGTCACCTGAGCCCTGACTTCCAAATAGCCTCTGTGGTCCAGCATCCCCAAAGGGCTGTTGTACCTCCTACAGGGGCGAAGGGTACAAGATGGGCACAGGGCCTTTTTTGTTACTCTTTCCTGTCAGATGTCTGTGAAGGCAATATGGGGTTTTAATGTGCCTCCAGCCGTGCTGGGCTGCAGGGAGCAGCACCACACTTTGGTGGCCCCCAGCATTGCCAGGTCCCCTCTCAGCAGCTGCTCCCCAGTCCAACAGGCTTTATGTTAGACAGGCTTTTCCTAATGTCTAAGTGAAGTTTCCCTGGCTGCACTTTAAGCCCATTACTTGTCACCTCCCCAGAGAGAATGATTTATTCCCTTCCCTTTTGCAGCAGCTTTTTTCATAGTTAAGAGTTATGCCCAGTAAGTCTCCTTTCCTCTAGGCTAAACAGCTCAGTTGCTCATGTTTTCGCTTACATTAAGATTTCCAGGGTTTCTAATCGCTCTTGTTGCTCTCCTTATGTCTTTACCCAGCAGGTCCACTGCTCTCCCAGTCTAGTGCCAAAAAGCCAACCACGCGGCCAAGGCCTTGCTGAGTAGCCTGGTAGAGTAATTTTGCACATCTTGCAGCTAATATTCCTGCCTGCACATCCTGGCAGGGCATTTGTCTTTTTTCACAGCAGAAGGGCCCCATGCACTCATGTAGTCAGCTGGTCTCTAACTTACATCTTTTATGACTCCTTCTTCTGCCCGTGCACATATTGCTATTGAATTGTGTCCTATTTTTTCAGGCCATTTGTCTAATTCATTATAAATTTTGATTATTAATTCTGTCCTACAACACACTTGCAGCCCCTCCTGGACAACTGCAGACTGCAAATGGAAGAGGAGGTTCTCTAGCCCATTATCCAAGTGGTTCATGAAAATATTTTAACAATATCAGACCTAAGACAGATTCCTATGAAACTGATTAATTCAGTCCTTCAGCTGGACAGCAAACCACTGATCACAACTCTAGGAGTATGTCTTTCCAACAAGTTTTGAATTTATCTTCATAGCAGTTGATATAAATAGAGTTTTCAGATTGTAGCCCCAGTGGTGAATACTGGAGACAAAGACTTGCAGGAATGGTTCAAGTCTCTTAGTAGACTGGCTTATATAAGTGGAAAACAGATAGCCTTCCAAGCTGCTCTGGTAATAGTTTCATAGTGCATCATGTAGAGCTGGCACATCCCTCCCAAGTCACACAGAGGATATGTCCTTCAGCTTCCAATAAATTAGTCTAATGCACATCTGCTCCTCTGCACCATTCATCCCACCTGGAGAAGGGCCCCAGTTCCCCACCTGTGGGTGGGTGGGTTTCCCAGGAGTTACGGAGTGCAGGGATCTCCCCTTCAACAGGAGCAAAGACCATGGCAGACTCCAAGACCTCCTACTCTCAGGGCTGAACACCTGCTAGTCTCCAGCAAGTCCTTGCACTGGGACTCTTCTGGCCCTGGATAATTCTGCAATGAAAGCACACCGTTAGTTACACCATCAGAAAGGGTGCTCACCTCTAGAAAGGGCCCCTTTTAGGAGGGATGATGTTAACTTTCCTGAATGAAGTTTTCAGACATGGATGGGTAAATGCTTTGAAGGTGAAGAGGTGATATGGGTCTGTTCATACAGACTCAACTCAGGAGACTGGCAGCTGCTGACATTTCACAGCCGAAGCACTGCATTTGTTTCTGGCCCCCAGACTTGTATGAGACACAACCCTTGTTCAACAGAGATTACAAATCTAATTTTTAACATTATTTTCCTGCATACTTGAAAGGTAGGTTCAAGTAGGGCAGCATCTCCTTCTTGCTGCCAAAAGATCTTACACGCTGAGTTCTAGGCAACAAATTCTGCCTTCATTCAGCAAAAAAGACTCTGTTTTCATGGAGGACCAGACAAGAAAGCCTGATCTGAGTCTTTGCTAGTTGAAAATGACCTGAAAAGCCTGAAAATTAAAAGCTTAGCCAGGGAAATTCCAAAATTCTGAAAATAATCTAGAAAATATTATTTATTTATTTCATACATAATCAAGAGAAGGTTCTTTTCTTGTAAAAAAATAAACCCAATGGGAATTCCTTGATAGATCCACATTACCATATGAACTTAGGTGTTGAGTTGGCTCTACTGAGTCAAAAAGGACCAGAAAGGTCCAAAAGGGTTTCCAGCAGATATAGATTGTAACAGAAAAGATGTCTGGGAGTCTAGATGAAAAGCACAAGTTTAAGAAAAATGAAACTGATTCCTTATTTACAGGCTTTAGCATTTCCCAGGACCAAATCCATTACTTCATAATTCTAGACTGCAACCTACACAGGAGTTCTAACAATTGGAAGTCAGGAGTCTCAATTAAGGTTTACCCACAGTGGCATGTTTCATTAGTAGGTAACATGAAGAATCAATATTGTATGACCTGTCATATATTTGAGTCATCTGTCATGTTTTATCCTTAGATGTTGAAGTTGTTTGACAGCTCTAAAGTAGAAGGAAGCAAAACAGACAAGTTTTTTGCTGGTGTCACACTTTCAGACAAATTTAACAGGAATAGTCTACAAGAAGCAATTAAAACACACTGGTGTCTTATTACAGAACAAATTATATTCCGTAGGGCCTCAGGGAAATGCATCTCATAAAATTTTCTATTTTTATGTAAGAAGACAGCACAAACTATACTTTCCCTGCACACCAAAAAAAAAAAAAAATGCTGCTGTTAAGCAGTGCACAGATGAATACTGATTTTGGCACTTTACATAATAGGGAAGCAGCAAGATCCACCTGCAAAGCCTCAACACTTGTCCTCTGCTGGGGTCCTGCTGCGGAGTCCTCACATACCAGAGTCAGTTGAACGACAGACTTATACAGGAATGTACCCATGTGGAAGATACTGCTTATCTGTTGTCCAGATAAAAAGCACAACAAAGGAAGGAGATTTTATTATAGAACGAGGAAGAAAGGATGAAGGTGAAATGCCAGTGCAGTTACCTACAGGTTTAGAAATGCCACGAATGCTCGTGCTATTTTTTTTCCCAAGTTCCAACTCTGAATCTCATGTTGCACTTGAATCTCAGCTTTCAAAAAAAAACCTAACCCTCTGTTCCTTCTAATTGCAAAGAAAATCCCTAGCTCTCAGGAAATGTGAGGTAAATAGGAAAGAAATCAGACTTTTCAAAAGCTCATGTTAGTATGTCTCCCTGGTTTGCAAAGGTTTGTGGCTCATTAAGAGTTTCTGGAGAACAAGGACTTCATTTCATGAGGAGTGTTGACAGTATGGGTCTTCTCTCTCTCCTGATGTGGAACAAAAAAAGGAGACTTTTTCATTTTTATTTGGTTCTGTAGGTAGTTAGTGGAAAAGTGCCGGTTTCCAAAATAGCCAAGACTTTGTTTATCAGAGCATTTTCTCTCATTTTCCACATCCCTCTAGAATAACTCCTTTGATGTGATAAAAACAAGAAGCACCCAAGAAAACTTCAGTCTCAACAAATTGGTATTTTGCACTGAAAATCCCTTTAATATAAAGTTCCTGTGGGCAATACCAGGAAAGCCCAGGCGCATGAAGAAATATGAATGACTTCATATTTTCCTGTCTCCAAGCAATCGATAATCTGAGACTTTACTAGCAATGGGTGTTGAGAAACACCACGGAGAAGAGGCGGGGGGGATACACATTGCTGCAGGAACGTCCACCAAGCTCATCTCCAGGGTTCGGTGACCGGTCACTTTGGGAACACTGTGAGACACCCACATTTACCTAGGTACAACCACGGCTGATGCTTTCCATAGTGTTGCCCACATGGAGTGAGCCACCGCACTGCTGCAGGTGCTCGGTCCATGGCACCAGGTGCTCAGCAGTGTGTCCCAGAGACAGCCACGATGGGTTCTAGGCCACCAGTCCCTGGTCAGCAGTGGAGGGGCAGCAAGGTAACCACCAAGTGCTGCAGCTCTGCACAACTGCCTTGTCAGGCATGTCAGAAGAAAAAAAAAAAAATTCTTCTTCCTTGAGTTTCTGCTTATTTCTAAATTTGCTGGGACTGAAGGAGCAGCTTGGCTCACTCCAGCTGCAGGGACTTTGCCGCCAGCAACCCCCTGTGCCCTGCTGTCTCAGAAACCCAGGCAGCTTTTGCTCTTCCCCGGGGCTGGGGTGATCTGAGAGGATGTGACCGCTAGAAAAAGACTCCAAATGAGGAGACATTTCAGTGTCTGAAGCGATGAAATATTTAATCCCTGCTCTCTCCGGGATATTCATCATCACAGATTTACTTATCTGCCGCTCACTGACAGCAGCGGCTGACAAGGACGATGACAGCTGACATACATTAACCCAGCCACACAATACAAGCTATCACTCCAGAGCAGAAATCCATCATTATTATTTAAGCACCGAGAAGGTGTCTCGGTTGGTGCCGGATACCAAACACAGGCAGCACCTGGACTGAAAAGTCAATACCGTCGGGGTCTGTTGGAGATGAGGGGCTCTTGGCATGACCCTGAGCGCTGGCAGCCCCAGCACGGCCAGCACCAGCAGCACCACTCCCCAGGCAGCCCAGCGCTGAGGGCACACACAGGGTCCCCGTGCTACCACCACTGATGTGGTCCATGGTACTTGTTGCGAGGCCATACCCTGATGGAGGACAATGAGAGGGAAGGGTGGACAAAAATCACTTCTTCAGGGGTGGGAGGGTGGAAGCCTTTATTAGAGCTTTGCTAGAGCTACACAGCAGGACAGCGCATTATCCCCCGTGCCAAAGGCTCTGTGAGTGCAAGGAGTTACTGGGGAGTGCTGCTGCTGGTGTCACTGTGTCCAAGTTCCCCCTTTTTTACAGATGAGCTTCATTTCTGAGCAAATCTATAACAGTGTCTTCTTTATCTGCTGGGTTGTTCTGGACTGCTACCGCCTCTGAGGAAGGGGTGACTGAGTTTTGGTGAATCATGGTGAAACTGGGTTTTGGTTTGAGGTGCTGGAGTGGGGTTTTTCCCCTTGCCTGTTTGTCACCAGACTGGTTGCTTCTTGAGACCACGCTGCTGTTCCTTGCTGTTACAATGGCATCCTTAAGTAGAAAGGTGGCATTTACACAAGAATTTCCTTAAGGTCACTGATGGGAAGGGCCAGAGTAATGGAGAACTGAAAATTGTCCGTGTGTGTGTGAATCAGGTGTAGGGAGGAAGTGGGAAAAAAACCACCAAGGCTCCTAAGCCCTGGAGCCAATCTTAGGCTGTATGAGGTGTGATCTTTCCAGAGGAGGGGATAAGGTGGGCTATTTACAGCACTACATGGATGATGCATCCGAGCATTAGAGAACGCCCCACTGGCGAGTGGGAGCTTGTAGGAAGAGCTGCCCTTCAGACCACTGATGGTCTTCTCACTCCTGCAAGAGACACCACAGGTTACAACTGAAGTCCATATGGTTCAGGCTTCTGTATTCATGCCTTCGTATAGACAGGCCTCAAGGACAGGGCTTGAAAACACCGGGTCTATCGAGATGCTTACAGATTGATTACCTGAAGAGTTATTTATTTAGTCTCCATCATGAGAGCATCGTGTACTGGAGCAATGACCAGGAGGGACTGTGTGGGGGACAGTGGGAAGGGCAGAAAACAGCTGCGAGGTGGCAGCAGGGAGATGAAGCGATGCTGGGCACAGAGGACGGTGTACAGAGAACACCTCTGTCTGCAAGGCCCCGCGGGAGGAGGGAGCTTCCCTCCAACGATAGACTCCCTCAGACCACAGAGGACGGTGTACAGAGAACACCTCTATCTGCAAGGCCCCGCGGGAGGAGGGAAGAGGTGGGAGCCTAGAGCTTCCCTCCAACGATAGGCTCCCTCAGATGGGAGGAAGGCAACGCCAGGAGTGATGCTCTTTTCATTGCCATCGCCATGTCATGTACACAGCAGTTGTTAAGCCTCATATGCCTAAAGCTGCAGGGCTTACTGGGTACGCCAGGTTGTCACCTTCCTGTTTGAAACCAGAGGAGAAGGAGTATGACCAGGATGCTGTACCACACCCATCACTCAGGGATATTGCAAACCAGCCTGCTTTTTTACATACTTTTCAGCCTAACACAGCCCTCCCCTTTAGGATGCTGTACCACACCCATCACTCAGGGCTATTGCAAACCAGCCTGCTTTTTTACACACTTTTCAGCCTAACACAGCCCTCCCCTTCCTTCTCCATGAAGGGTTTCTTTCTCTGCACTGCTAATCACAGTCTGCCTTCTGTGCTGAAACCTCTTCAGGGAAGGAATCTCCTCTTTTTCTTTTGCAAGAGTGCACTTAACACTCCTACAGCAGCTCAGAAAACTGTTCAAGAGAATAAAGAGTGCACTTAACACTCCTACAGCAGCTCGGAAAAATGTTCAAGAGAATAGTATAGATTAATAGCAATAATAAACCCTTATATATTGTCCAAAGCCTGTGTAAATCAGTTCTGCAGCAATCCTGCAGGACAGCTGGAAGGGGAAGACAACTGAAACGATGCCTTCAGGACTATGAGCATTCAACATGCTCCTTGCTGCACATCTGCAGCAGGTTTCCATGACAGATGGTGGTCACCAGAAACCTTGCCCTTTCCTTAGACCCTGCCTTTGCTATCCCCCAAATCGAGCCTCTGTTCTAGCTAAATATCACCTAACTCTACAGAGATATTTTCAGTAATTTTATGAATACTCTTATAGTTTTGGAAATTATCATGGGCCTTGGGCACGGTCCCAAATATTTCCAATTTGCCTAGAGAGTATATAGCCAGTTAATTAATATACCCATGCTCAGGTAAGCTAACCATTAAGCTGCAATTTTGAAACCTCAGACTAAAGCTTCCCAGATCGTTATCTTTCTGTTTTCCATAAACATATAGCTTGGACCTGTTATCTTTCTCAGAGGCAGAAATGGGATCAATGTTTGCAGCTCATTAGCAGGTTTTGATTGAAACTCAACATTACAGCAGTCAACCACTCTGAGGGGAGTTTGTGCACAGCATGAAGGACCCACAGCCCTGCCCTGATGAGCCCCTGCCCCAGAGGTGCTCTGGAAAGTCCTCCAGCTGCAGGACCCTTCCCATCCATGGTCAGCCCCAGCAGCCAGAACCCCACTCCCAGCCCCAGCCCAACCCACTCATCAGATTTTCTCTTCCCACCAGCTCAAGTCCCTAAAAAGAGAAAGTTTAGAAAGCTTTTGGAAAACCCTGGGTGTACCTTTGCATAGCAGGGAAGCAGGTGGGGTTTGTGCCATGCTCCCAGAACATGAAGCTCTGGCGCTGGCTGAAGTGAAATTCATTTCACACAAAGAAAAGAAAGTTTGAAAGTTTTTATTATTCTGCACCATTTAAGATTCACCAGCATTGATATTTTTACTATGTTTTCCAAGGCACTTAAAATGAACTTCATGAAGATGTTTTAATTAAGTATTATGCTATAGTTGAAAATCGGCAAATTATTTCAGGAAATTTCATTCACAAAAATATAATTTTAACATGCCAGAAAGGCCATAGAACTGTCATGACCCTGTTCCTTTCTATTAGGAGGAAGAACTCATTGTATGAATGGGGAAATAATTTGGAGAAATCCAGTCTGTTTAAAAAGAAGAGCAGAGCTCCATTTCTTATACACCAGTAAAATAAGCCCCATCGTAGCAGTTTCCTTCTGCAGAGATGTTGGCTAGCACCTTCAAGAATCTGCTTCAATATCTTGGCTTTCTCCCAGGGCCAAACTCCTACTCTGTCTCTGCTGCGCAGACATGCAGGCTCAAACCAACGTGAAGCCTGAGCACCACCACGCTTCAGTCGGTGACTGGCTCTTCCCAAGCTCAGGCTTGCTCACAGCCCCGCAGCCCGCGCTGGCCCTGGGCACTGCCTTCTGCCCTCCCTGAGGGCCAAGCCTGGACAAGCAGAGTTTTGTATCAATGTCAATAAAATGTGTTTTCCCAGACTGAAGATATGCCAGCGTCACCTTCTAACAACATTACCCAGCACAGCACAAGAAAACTTCTGGAAGATATAAAGCTAAATGAGCTAGATATAAACTGTTACTAACAAAATGGACAAGTAAACAAACAGATCAAATTTCATAGCAGTTTTTAAATAAAGATGATGCAGAATTTTCTGAGCAGTCTGATCACGCAGCTCAAAGGCTGGCAAAACAAACAAAAATACCTGTTGTGTTCCAGGGAAGAAACTGAAAAAATGACTCCAGCAAATGCACAGAATATAAAGGAAGTAAAATATTTCCTCATTAAACAGTTAAAGAACAGGAAGAGTTCAGGAATCACTGTTCAGGGACTCCTGTTTAGTGGCAGCAATTTATTTGACCATCTGGGTAAAGAAAGACTGCAGCAAACCACACGGAGGAAATAAAAATAGATGAACAACAAGTAACTGATTTTGCTTGACTCGAGCCTACAACTCTGCGGAGCAGGAAGCTGCTTCACGTGAAAGACATTATTGATGAAAGCATTTCAGCCTCTCTCCAGTCCTTCCAACAACATACTACATCTCCCATGCCAGCAAACCTGTCATGAGACGTGACTCCCATCCCAAACTTCCAGAAACATCACCAAGTACAAAAGAGAAATTGATGAGCCTTCTGGAAAGGGACCACTGGAGGAAGGAGCGTCTCTGTGTAGAAGAAACCTCTTTAGGAGAAAGAATAGGAGGATTTTTGCTGTGTTTGTTCATTATGCTAAAAGTCTTCCTTTTTCTTGACAGGCACAGAGCAAATATTGAAATGGAGGAAAACACTGCCCACATTGATGATCATTACATCTCAGTGTTTTGGTACCCACCTCGGGTGGACACACAACCTCCTCCCTTGTTCAGGGCACACTGCACTCTGTGTGATGGTAGCAGAGGGGCAGTTGGGCCTGCTCAGGAGGTCCTGTGGCGGAGCACCAAGCTGTCCAGCTGACTGACCTGAAAGTTGTTGGTAGTGAGGTGTGGGTAGCAGAGCCATCACCCGAGGCAGCCCTGTTCCCATCAGCCCAGACTGGTGCTGGCAGATGGCAGGGATGACAGCTATGACTTGCCCCATCCTTGGATAGGTCTCTCTTCCCTCTGCCTGTCACTCCTCTCCTGGCTTTCTCACCAGTACATGCATATATGTTGTATTTTTGGAGCTGCATTCAAACCAGAGGAAGCCACCGCAGCTGGGGATTAGGTGGGGTGGCAGGGTAGCTTGAAGCTTGCCCATATTCAGGGTTTCAGAGCCTGTCACTGGGTTATATTTAGGTGTAGCTGAAAGATGATCTTTCAGAAATAAGAAAATTGTCAGGCTCTGATGAGGTGCCTTCTTTAAGCTGCTCTAGCCCTGGTTCTCAGGATTTGCAGTCAAAATTCACCTGCTCCCCAGGCACGGTCTCGCTGACAAGAGCAGCTAAGCTGACTGCCATACGTAGCTTGGCTCATGCCTTCCCACTGGGCTGCCCTGCTCCTGGCACCCCTACACCCAGCTGGTCAGCCTTTAAGCTATTGAGCTTATCTTACCGAGCCCTCCTGGGCTGGGGGTGACATCTTAGACCCACCTTCTGCAAAGCCATTTGGTCCCCAATGAAGACAGTCCTGGTACGCAACTGCACACCCCAACAGGACTGAAAAATACTTGTCCTCAAGCTGTGCTCAGACGAGATCTTTGACCACCTGTTACAAACAGCTAATCCACAACGGCCTAATAATTTGATACTTGGGGCTGAAGATTATCTTCTATGCATGGGCAGTAGTTTCTGTCTTCGTGTCTCCATGCATGTTGTTAATCACTCTGTGCAGGAGAATTATAAGTCCAGGATTCACATACCTCACTTAGTCCATCTCAGACTTAGGCCTCCAGTCTTATGCATTGGTCTATGGTCCCGCAGGAGCCAACAGGTGCTCATCCACCCTGGGAACGCCAGGAGGGCCCTGTCCCTCTCCAGAGCCACACACCCGATGCCTGACTCTCAGAGAGCTGACATTGTGTGAGATGCCTCTCCAAGCCCACCCTTCATCTTTCTCCTCCCAAAAAAGTTCCTCGCCTTTCTGAAAATTTCCTTCTGGAAAAGAATATGAACTTAAAGAAGTCAAGACCACAAATGGGTAGACTGTCCTGACACACTCTGGGCTCCACACTTAATTTCCAAATATATCTCTCCTTTCCTTGTGCCTACTTTGGCACAAGGTAGTCAGACTTAATTGCTCAATCCTTTCTCTTTTTTTTTTTTTTTAATTAATTTGTCTTGACAACTGCAATTTTCTCTGGAGACTTTTGCTTACTGTCATAACAGCTTCAAAAAACATTCTGTCTGGAGGCATAAAAGAAAACAACCCAGAAAATAATGTTTCCCTGCCGTGTCACTCCTCTCCCCCATAGCACACTGCCTACAACCAAACAGCCTCTGAACTGACAGCCATTTCCTTCTGCCAGGTGTCAGTCTCCACATATAGCAGCAGAAAAAAGGAAAAAAAGCGATGAAAGAATAAATTGGATTTTAAAACGACAAGAAGTAGTGAGAGTCTGGCAGGGAAGGGCAGGACCTGGGTCAGCAGGGCAGTCACTGGGAGCATTAAGTTTGCAAGGAGTGTAGCTTTAGGTCTGCCAGCGTGCTGGGTTTTTTTCTTGTGAATGACAGTGTATGAGTTGTTGATGGCAAAGGTCTGTCCAGCTATGTGTCGTACACAGATACATAGCAACCTATCAAAATTTATCTGACTGGATCCTTCAGCCTTTTTTCTGTTTCTTCTGAGAAAAGGATATCTAATAAAATGGCATTTCTGTCTGTTCAGTGGTTAACCCCGGCCAGCATCGCTCCTGTGGCCCTGAAACTCAGATGCTAGAAATGCCCTCCTGCAGCCATGAACTGAGCCTTCTGCCTGCAAAACAGCCTGGGCCTCCTTTCCACGGACATTTAGGAAATTCTTGAATGCTCCTGAAAACTTTTCCTGCAGCCCTGGAAGCATTTCCTACAGCCCTGGAAACACTTCCTACAGCCTGTGCGCTGGAGTCCAGCTGCTGCCACTAACAGGTGGTCAAATAAGTCCTACTGTTCAACTCAGCTCTGGTTTCACAGGGCTTGCATAGCAAATTGGTAAAAACCTGGTTGTTTTTATGATGTGATCTGATTCTATTTTATTGCAAGGAAGTGCTGCAGCGGAAGAACCAGCTCACACACCCTTCTTCTGAGATGAGCTCCTTCTCTAATGCCATACGGACAAAACCGTCATACATTTTCAATCCCAAAGCTTTGTAAAAATTTTAGTAACTCCTCAAGGTTTGCTGTGTTCTCTTTTTGACCCCTGCCCTCTCAGGTAGGCTTCAGTAGCTGTGAGTGAGGGCAGAGCAGGCGGTTGCCAGATCCTGCCTGCTGGTTTGCCAGGAGGAGGAGGAAACGCCCTGAGGGAGCTCTGGTGTGGATAGGTCATTTGTCATGTTTTGTTGAGAAGATGCTGAACAGCCAAACACTGAGAGAGGGTTGCTAGCAAAATAATTGAGGAATTTCTGTCCATTCATCCTTCCACCTCCATAGGGCAGCCTTGTTCCCTCCTCATATTGTCTAAATCGCGATGCGGGGTCGGGGGGGGGACACCAGAGAGCACAACTCATTCACCTCCTGGCCACACAGCTATTGCCAGGACTATGTGTGGGCAGCATCTCCAAAACACATGCTAGAGTTTCAGCTTGGATCACCAGGACTCTTACAAGTTCAGAGAGGACCTGAGTTGGTGCCTGGCTGTTTACTGAGAGCACAGTGTCTGCCCCAGGTGGTTCTCAGGGCAATGCATAAGCTCCAAGGACCTCATTAAAACTGAACTTGTCCAAATTTTTTTGGCCTAATGCCCGGGTAGCAGTGTTATCAAAGGTGCCTCAGCATGTTTATTTTCAATTGCAGACCTTCAGCAGCAATGTTTCTCTCCTCCTTCATCTCCTACCGTACACCAAACACAGCGCTGGCATTCAGGATATGAAGTCACTCTCTAGGCTAGAGGAATACTGTGGGGGAGCTGGGAAGAAATCTCTGATATTTCATTAGCCCCTGGGCTTCTGCCAGCTGATGTGGTTTTGGAATAGCACCAATTTTGGTGTGACCACAAATGCCAGTTGCTCTTTAGCTCAGTAATTGTGTGCATGTGTAGACAGCAATAAAAGGTTAACACTTGGAAAGGTGTTATTTTCTAGATGCCAGTCAAATAAATTGCAAAGAAAATTGTATAAATATGGCTGGTGACAGTTAGTGGTGCAAAGTGTTAATTGTTGGAGAGAGTGTATATTCAGACACAGAAGGTCTGCCCTTCTCTGTATATTTACTGTCCATCTGACTGCCTTTACAGTAACAACATGTAAGGGACTATCTGAAATTCAGTATGTGCTTTATACCTTGGCAGGGAGCAACCTGGAAGTCTCCCCGTGATTCATCTTCAAAGCAAGGAAAGATCAGTGGCCTCTCTCTGAAAATGTACATAAACACTAAAAGGCTGTAAATCCCTCCCAGGATGACTGTACCCCAGCTCTGCAGTCAACAGAAGTGACTGCCCTAATTGAATGGGTCAAATATGAATAATAACAGTGTTGTCAGGATGCCAGCCTAACAGGCAGCCTTTCAAGACTTTAAATAGAGAATTTAACAGCAGAGCACCTAGGTGGTTTGGGTAATACAGCTTTCACGAAGACTGCTTTCATTAGCTGATTTCTAGGCAACGGCACGAGAAAAGGGTTGTAAGTAGCTCTAAGAAAAGAAACTTCAAGGAGTCAGAAGCCAATGATGTGATAGGTTCCA
Source organism: Pterocles gutturalis (assembly GCF_000699245.1). NCBI lineage: Eukaryota > Metazoa > Chordata > Aves > Pterocliformes > Pteroclidae > Pterocles > Pterocles gutturalis. The sequence goes on along the minus strand of NW_010120264.1, from coordinate 76,503 downwards.
TCCAGGGTTGCTGGATGTGAATGACTTATTTCTGCCTTATCAACTAGGCACCTCCTGCATTTATTAAATTTCATTTCCACATGTGTAACACCTGTGTGCAAAATTTGCCGAAAGAACTACTAAAGGTTTTAGTATGTTACAACTAAAACACTGAGTAGTGCTGTAAGCCCAATAATAAATAACACAGGTACATGAAATTATGATTTAAAATAATTGAAAGGAATGGCTCATTCAGTTCTATATCAGTTTAGATTGTTCCTAGGAGTATCAGGGCACATGCTCCTCACCATGCAGCTTTCCCCAGATTTCAGTTTCACCAACCATGGCTTGTTTAAGAGGCTCACAAAACCCCATATCTCACAGCAAATAAACAGATTGGAAGCCCAAGCACTTTTACTTTATTTTCTTTTATTTAGTAGTGCTACTTATCTATATTAATAATTACCATATTAATTACATTAATAACTACATTAATAAAATACACCAAAATTCCTACTCAGACCATTTTTTATAGATTTTTATCACAAATATGTGCATTTTTCATGCATTCTTTATCCTTCATTTTTGCTATGTTTTAAAGGGAGAAAAGTTTTAAAGAACTCATGGGGCTATCAATGGTGAGTTTTCTTTTACAATTGGAAAGTACCATCCACATAATATACTCGCATCATAAAAATGTTTTTACCACAGTGAACAGTATATTTTTGTATTCATTTCCCCACAAAAGCAAAACTGATCCATTTGTCTTCTGCAGGGCCCTCTTTAGCTCACCTTATGCTTCTTGCAGAGCTTATCTGCTACCTTTTAGTCTCAGCAACCTCAACTAAAAGTGTCTTCTTTGTAAAATATATCTGGACTACAGATACATGCTGAACACATGGGTTACAAGAAGTCAAAAATCTTCCTCCAAAACAAACTTTGCTTGAAAATTGTCAATTTGTTGGAAGTTGATGGGGGAAGCAGGCACCCAGGGTCCACAGCAGAAGGGTTAGCCGCTACCAGGCTCCCCAGTTCATGGTACCACCATCCCAAGCTCTCAGGTGTGGGCGTCCTGCTCTGGAACATCACTGGTGCCCCTGGGTGAACCTAGCAGCTGGCCAAGGTGACCACGAGAGTCAAGGCGTGTGAGGAGCTGGTTGGAATGGGAGAAGGTGGCGGCTCCATGTAACGTGGGGGGGAAATGAAATATTTCAGTCTTCCTACAGTAATATTTTTAAGAGTTTCTCATTCTGAAACTCTTAGTTCACTGCCATTTCACAATGAAATTCATTCTTTTTCTTTTATTTTCACAAAAATTGTGATTTCCCTTGAGTTCTGCATTCCAGCAGTCTCCTGCAGAGGCCCTTGCGTTACGGTGAGGGGAGTGGAGTTGCGATGAAGTGGCTGTCCTCTCCCCCAGGCTTGTAGGACCTCTGATCATTGACCCTTTCACAGGAGGCAATGGGGAGGCTGCCTGCCAAATGACTTCTCTGTTTGGTCCGAGTGATCCAGGAGAGTGTAGCTAATGGTGAATTTGCAGAGCTCATTTGGCACAAGAACCTTCTGCTCAATGCCAGACACTGGAGCAGTCAGGCTTTATATTTACATGTACATGGGTACTTGTAAATAGACTTTCTCATTAAGCCCCTGTTCTCATACGGTGCCCCCTCCAGCACCGAATTACAGGCAGTCACCTCCAGCGAGGAGGGGAGAGCCTTCGTCACCCTGCTCGCAGTGCCACCGCAGCCGGTGCCCGCTCTCCTGTGTATGCAGCTCTGTTTACAGTGTACAGAAACTGGATGGGTGAGAATTAGTTTTTAAGAGAGTGTTTGGGTTGAAAATACCTTTGGCCTCATTGGAGTCTGCTCCTTCAAAATTTAACACAGGGTATTATTTTATCTTGTTTACAAATGTGGATTGTATGTTCAGGGGAGTGAACGAAATTATTGATACGGAACAGAAATGTCAGGATTTTAACTCAATTCATCATATTCATCTGGCAAATGTCATTCTTGCCCTATGCCCATTGTATCTTTATTTTCATATTGTTCAACTTTAGATGAAACAATCTCATTATTTTGCCTTCTTGTGTCGATTAGCTGATGAAAACTGTTTTTTAAGAATTCAGGATTGCAAATCCTTGTCATATCTGAAGATTAAACTTGTCATTTTTCATAATAAATGGAAATGCAAATAATGAAGTGTATTAGAATATTGATTAGAGGCTTACCCTGAGCCAAGCACAGCGTGAACATTTTCATGTTTGCTGGCAGTAAACGTCCTTCTCTCTTCTCTCTGTTTTGCACAGTCCTACTAAGCCAATCCTCACTAGAATGAGCACAAAACAAAACAAATAACAGCTTTTGTACATCAACATTAAAATGGGAAGAAGCTTGGGAAAGGGCCTCCGACAGAGAAGAACGCTGATGAGTACAAAAAATGCCTGATGGGTAAGCGCTACCTACTACACATAGATCAGCCAGACGTGGAAGGGATTTTCAGAAGAGAAATGCAATCATGGATTACACACCAGCTCATTAGAAACTGTTGCTGAATACAGCATCCAGAAGACATGCATGAAAAGTCACATTTGGGGAATAAAATTAAAGGGGTGTAGTTGTTGCTCGATAAACATATGTAATATATATGCATTGAAGAGGTTTGTAAATGTCATTTTTTTTATTCAGACAGAAAGCAAAAAGCTTTAAAACCTTTCACAGTAGAGAGGCAGTTAACTCCAGACTATTCCTATCCCAGTAGCCAAGAAGCTGATAGGACATCTCTTTTAAATTAGCATTTATAAATAGACTCTCAGAATGTTTCCATCACCTAGTGGAAAAAGCATAACTTTTCCTGCTGCATTGCTGCACTTCATTGACTTCACTGTATAATAAGTTGACTAAAACTGTAAAGCTTCTCAATTTTTACTGCATATGTGTTCCAATTAATCTATGTCTGTAACAAACTTAAGACTGAAAAATTATTTCTGACCTATATTCTAGTTCTGTGAAGCATATATACTATAAGATATGTCTGACTGAATATCACAATACTATGATTTTCCAGGACACATAGAATTGTTTGTATTTGAAGTGACAAAATAAAAGCACTTGATTTTGTTTTTAATAGGAGAAAGTAATTTACCCCTTAAATATAACATAAAGCTGCTTGCTGCAAGGGCATTTCTATTCTTTTCCTTGTTCTGCCATATAACCACTGAGTGACACTCTCTGGCCCATGCTAATGCCAATCAGGCGAGGTGATCCAAGAATCCTTTCTGCCTTCAAGCAAATACATGTGTCAAATAGCTATGTGAGGGCTGGGTGTAGGGAGCCCTGGGGCACTGGTGGGCTGGTGCTTCTCTCCGCAGGGGCTCAGGGGTCACTCCCCAAAGGGCACCTTCATTTCCAGAAGCCCGTGAGCACTAAAACAGGGGGAGGTACAGGGTATCCGGAAAGACCTCATAGTGAAAGGCCTGGATGCCAAGCACCAGGCACAGAGCAACGGAGAGAAGCAGGGACCCCCTCTCCTCTGCTCCTCTCCGGTACCTCCGAGCACGGTAAGCGTCTCCTCCTGGCACGGGACCGGGCAGGAGCACGCCGCTCCCTACATTTCTTCTGCCCAATCCTGCATATCGCAGCTGAATCCAGCCCAAAACAAACACTGCAACACTAATTTCTGCTGATTAATTTAAACCCATTGCTTCATTTTTTGGCTTTTGAGGGAAATGGCTAAAATCATAATTAATTGCCAGTGTTGATCCCAAATAACACAATACACTGAAGACATGAGTAAAACATTTACTCATGGTTTTTAGCTATTGGCTGCACAACACAAGTTAATCCAGAATTTAATGCATGAATCTCAGAAAATTAACTTCATTTTTGAACAAAAAATTATCTTTAAGCAAACTGTCAGTAAATAAATACGAGGAATTAGATAACTCTTTTATCTAACTACCAAGGTACCCGTGTAGCACTGCTTGCCCTAGAGACTGAACACCTGATGTGGATGTCTGCCAAGTGAATTTATGCGTGAATCTGGGCAGCATTTAAAAAAAAAAAAAAGTTTGTTTTAATCCAGATCTGCTCTTCTAACTGCTTGTAGGAGACTCCCCTGACTTCTACAGGACCAGCGTTAGAGCTGGTCAAAAATCCCACCCAAATCCATCAACCACCATAAACATATTCCCCTTACCTGACCTGAGGGGGTGGAAGGTAAAAATCAAGTAGTTCACAGGAGGCTGCATAAACTTATTAAGGTCCTACTTCAGGCAGGTTTTAAAATCTGTGATTAGTCCAGCCAGAGTCAGCTGGAAAGCGCACATCCTTAAGGGACAGCAGCATTCAGGAGTCCCTGGTAAATGGTGTCTAGAGGAAGCCCATCCTCATTCAGTGCTCGTTGGCTCACAGCCAGGCTCTCACTCAAAAGCCTGTGCAAGGGTTTGCTATCTGAATGTGCTCTTGTCAAATCTCCATTTTCATTTGCTCCTTAGGTTTACCTCTATCCCAAATTATTGCAGTCATGGCACTTTTGCTGCGATAGAAATCATTGAAACAGGCTTCCTCTGTATTATGTTATTTTGTTATGGACTACTAAGTTTTGCATCATGGTGACTGTGTAACTTAAAAGCCCTTTCTAAATATACACAATCATTGCAAAAAAAAAGTGTCATCACAAGACCTCACAACCCTGCCAAGGTAGCTCAGTGAAAATGTACCATTTGCGCACAGTCAGAAGGAGAGACGTACGAGAATGTACATCACTAAATGTTGACTCAGTATAAAGAGTATGTTTTATCTTTTTAAATGTTACTGCTTTCCCATCCCACTCCATTGTAACTTGTCAATTGTAATTTTTTTTAAGTCAACAAACTGTAAAGAAAACTGTTGAAATACCTGATTTTCAGTTAAAAGTAATAACAATAATTTTTGTTACTTTAAAGTATGCTTGGTATTAAAGTACCTAATAAAGTTCAACGATGAATTTTGTAGCATACTAAAATAAAGAGTGATAGTGCTTTTCTCCAGCTCATCTGTGGTAATGGCTGCTGTTGTTAGGATTACTGTCCTCATCGGAAACACAAGCCTGGCCCCCTCCTACACACCTGTACCTACACAGATCCCTAAGGTATGTAAAGTCCAAGCAAAATCTGATCCCTTAATGAGTGCAGGGATTTGTATGCGTGGGTCAAATTCACAGCATAAGAACCTTGTTGGTAAGTCCTCTCCACCCTCTGGTACTGACTAGATACATAGATGGGTAACAATATGAAGTTCTTGATTACATTGTATAAAACTTAGTTTATAGTAAGAGAAAGGAGAGTGTAAATTATTTAGGAGTTAATTAGAGTTAAATAGAGAACTGACAGGTTTGTAGGCTGCTCGAAGTTCATTTTTATAGGCAATGCATTTCAGTAACTCCTAAATAGATTGGAAAACTCAAACAAGTGATTTGGAGGACACAGTAAAGCTCAGAAATTGGTTCCCTCTGATTTCACTACATGAAGTCACACTGGAGCCATCAGGGGCTGCCACAGATGTACATCATCCCAGAGCTTGCACCAACAAGAGGTAAGTACTTTCTTGTCAAATAGATGCCGGATTTGCCTCCATAATGCTGATGCAGTGGTATCTGTATTTGGAGAAATTATTGTGAGTGGGGTCTAATTATTCCCAAACTCCCAGGCTCTGCTATAGTTTGATCGGAGTAACAAATCACCTTCCCTCACACCACCCAGCTTCCCCTGTTCTAGGTAGGAAAATGTAAAGCTGGGCCCAGCAGCTTTCTGTCTATTTTCACTCTGCTTTAAGTTTTAGTTTTAGTAGTTTCAGATGATTCTCTGAAGATTTGAAATGGAATAAGAACTAGAAAACTTAAAATTAAAAAATGAAAAAAAATTTAAAAAATATTTTTTAAAAGCCCAAACAGAATTGTCCTGACTAGTTTATACATTGAAAAACCAGCCATATGCAGAATGGCCTCTGAGGCAGTGCCAGAAAGCAACACAGGTGTTTTTCCCATGTGCTGAAGTCTAGAGGCTTACACACTTCTCCTCTCCAAGGAGCTCTGCACTGCAGGGAACAGCTTTGCCTGCTGTTGGAGTAACTGGCAGGACTTGCACACATTAGCCATACTTGCAGCCGTTCCACCTTGATCTGCGATCCTCACTGGCTTACATTAATGTTTTGAGAAGGGACTTTCTTGGAAGACCCAAAATTCTGCAGAAAGTAGAGTATGTAGTTTAAAAATTTATGCCCTTCCCTTTATATCAAACAACATTCGTCCTGTGCTGCTAAACAGACAAAGCCAAGGCTTGCAGTGATCAGATACTGCCATGACACTTTCTATTACCCATCTGTCTCTCTTAAATTTTGGCTTAGTGTTACTTCATACTGCCTTCTGAAATGCCTTTTGCATTTTAAAAAGTAAACTGATACATCCTTCCCTTCTTCCAGATAGTCTGGTAACACCGCTGTGGGCAGTTACATAGCTTTTCCACCTCACAAGCTGACAAGGGAAATATTGTCTGTGGAAGAGACAAATTTCTTGGGGAATAAAGTATAAGCAGGCACATTGTACTCCTCAACTCCCAAGAGGCGCTGTGGCTCCCAATTGCCTATGAGATACTAAAAAGCTCCTCTCCTTTTGGAGCAGCTCCAAAAGCTGCTGCAAAACACTTCCCGAGACCACCAGTGTGAGACCAGCCTCCCAAGTCTGAACATCAGCTCAGTCACCTGGGAAAACAGCCTGAAAGCAAAGATGCTCCAAAAAGCTGGGAGCTGGGGCTGAATTTACCTCCACAAACTGGTTTCAAGTTAGCATAACAATATGGATTATTACTCCTGATTTTGTCAAGTACAAGTTAGCTTTATATTAGCCTAATATAGCTGTAAGAATTTAATAAGGAAAATTATTTATGTGATAATAATTGTTAATAATAATTAACCTATTACCTCGCTATTTCTTAGGGAAAGAACTGAAATAAAGATTGTCAAAATCCTATATGCTAGACTGATGTCTCTTTGATATGATTACCACATATTTAAAAAAATATTTCCAGAGTTTTACAGCAGAATATGCTCTAGAATATCAGTTACATTACCAGTTACACAGACTCAGGATTTCCCCATCCAGTGTTAGCACAGAAAGGCAGGAGTTTTGCTCTGCCATAGAGAAGACCAGGCACCTCATTACTTTGATGATTCTCAAACACAGCGTTCTCGCAAGATATCTGGTGAAGCACTGGGATGTCAGCACGAATATCAGACAGCTTAGAGGTAAGCAATTAGCACCTTGATTCTCCTTTACCTGACATTATGGCAACACAATGCAAAATTAGTAATGAGCTAGGTGGGAGACATTTAAATTTGAAAAAAAAAAAACCCTATCTCTCCATTTGCTTCAACTTTTTTTTCCATTAATAAAATGAAATTAGTTGGAGTGTCACTGGAATATTCTGAAGCTTAATTAAGTGCCTGCTGTATTTGTTGGGTTTCTCAAAAGGCAATTTAAAATAATGTAAAATATTATGCTTCTCAGGCAATGAGCTGAGATGTTTGGTGGCATCAACGTGAGGGAGTTTTCTGGAAGAGCTTTTAGGCTATAAGCTGCTATATGTGTCATCAAGAAAGGAGCTGGCTTAGTCAGTATAGCTGAGCTCCTGGTATGCTTCAGAAGGATAAGAAATAAATCAGAAATCCTGAAGGAGTTTCCAGCTTAATACACGTTGCCACTGTTTATTTTTTTCGGTTTTTTTCTGCTGTAACATAATACGAAATTCCTCATTTACAGGTCTTAATTAATGTTGCATTAAGTAATGTGACAATTCTTCAGGCACAGGATACCCTGGGGATGCTGGAGGCGATGGAGGGGCTGTCCGGGAGCGGCAGCGCGCAGCAGAGGGACCTGGTGTATCCGTGCTGCCATCTAACGGCCAGCCGCTGCGGGGGTCATCACTTGGGAGCGAGCAAAGGCAGCGCTGCGTTTGTGTTCCTGGGGAGCCAGGTAACACAAACAGCGCACACATAACCTTCTCTGCCTCCCAGGAACAGGGCAAAAACCGAGAGGCAAAACCGTCAGTGTATTAACTCGCACTGGGCAGCTATCAAGTTTGAGAACTTCTACATTTTTATTTGAATTTCTGAGACTGAAGAGAACAAGCTTCATCTCTGTAAATGTGGATGAGGACTTTGCCTAACATTTTAGAAGGATTTTCCAGATCTATGCAGCCCAGCACTTCCTAGGAACAGGTTTCTGCATTTTCCAGATAGGACAGACACTAATCTTCTATTTACGCTCTCAAGGAACAAGTGGATGATGATGACATTGCCTTCCCTCTTGGCATAAGACTTCAGTTCAGGCTTTCAGTGATGGTATATATAGCTTCTCTCTCAGTTCACCGTAATCACATCACTTTATTAGAGAATATTTAGTAGCCTTCTACTTTTTCCAGTTTGTGGATCCCTAAAAAATTTCCAGATCCCTTTCTAGATTTGGTATACATTCATGACCATATAGAATATACTTGTTTTCAACAAGTGATCTTTTGCATATCTCCTAAAAGCCATCTGTGCATCCTCAGACTGAAAATTATTATTCCAGAAACATTCCTTTTGGGACTCGGTGCATTCCTATATCCCCTTTCCCAAGAGCTGCTAATTCCCACTGTTTTCTTTCCTGTCCTTCCCTTTCTCTCAGTTTTTCCCTAGTCAGATGTTCTGTCCAATCTGTCAAATGCCTTACCCAGAAAACATGATGGTTAAAGCTCATTCAGGGGAAAGGGATGGTCTACATTCATCATACAGCTTAACATGAAGTAAGTGGCAGGAGGACTCTCCATCACCTGAAAAGGATGGGGGATGCTTTCATGATGGCTAGCTAAGAAGAAACAAATGACTGTCAATCCTATCTGAAAATCTAAATCCTGCAGAGGAGAATAATTTGGCCACAGGGCCCACTCCTCAAGGAATATGATGACTCAGCAGGGTGAAGACCACCTCCAAGAAACAGGCAAGACACCAAAGCTACAGAAATAGCTCAGGGGTGGAGCCCACTCATGGGGCAATGTGAATTATAGATAGACATAGCAGAAGAGAGGAATCAGGACTGGGAGAGCTGAATGGGAGCCCCGAAGAAGCAAGTCCCCTGTTGCCATGACAGAGTCTTTCCTAAATCCCATAGCCTTTCAGACCCACTCTCAGCTCCAGCATAAGGAGAGCTGTTGATAAACAGCTTATCAAGGCTCTGAGTGGTGTTTGGGAGCATGAAATGAAGGGATGGAAGAGCAGAAGTGGCAGGCATCAGAAAGAATGGAAAAGTTAGGTAGCTTAAGTCAAACCCCTGTACCAGAAGACAACCATTACCGGTCAGCTTTCCTCCAAATTGCTCTTGTTGAAAGACCAGACGTTAACGAAGCTACTGAAATAATGACTCTGAGACAATACTAAACATGGCACTGATGAGATATGGACATGCAATAGGAGACTCATTAACATCTTCAAATGTGACAGAACATGGAAAATCGACGGTCCCTAAAGGAACAAAACATCAGCTAGCATTTGCCCTTAGCATACTAAAGTCAGATCAGATTATGGATTACCAGGCTGAAGGCTGGGAGCGGCTAAAGCCCCTAATCCCAGAGGAAGAAAGCAGGGACTCTAGAAGCCATTAACATGTTAACCATGACCAAAAGTGTGCTGTGAGGGTACAGCAAGATCACCAGGCTGTGGCAAGCATACAAGTAGCAACAAACCCTTCCTCCCTGGTGAGGCTGTGCAGCCTCCCACAATCCCAAAGTGATGTCCCCAGGCCCCTACCACTCCCTGGTAACTCCAAGGGAGTGTCTGGAGAACAGGAACTGGTGGCAGCACCCAGGGAAGGAAAACGCTGGGGATGTGGCAAAGCCCAGAGAAGTGAACTGGAAAAAGTCCAAAGTCAACACTGGGAGTGGGACAGGGTTTCTAGCAGAGAAGGTCTCCAAACAATAAGGAGAGTGTCACCACCCATGTTATGTCCCAGGCTTCTCATGTTGAGGCACCTGATTGTCTTCTCAGAGGCCTTAGACAACGCCTCCAAAATGAGTTTGTAAAATAAAATGACATTGCACGTATTTAAGCCAACTGCATGACTCTGCCTGCTGCTTTTGCAAGACAGCTTCATGCTGGGCTCTGAGGAACTGCCATGCCAGGCAATATTCTGGTTTGCCAGTCAATCGTTGTTGGACTGTGCTTCTGTTCCGACAGGGAGACCACACCTCCAGCTGTCACCTTACCAAATAAAGTATGCACTTACATTTCTTCCTCTTTTTGCTGCTTCTCTACCCTTACAGGCTCCTCTAAAGTAGAAGAGCAAAATAGTAATAATATCCATACTCAGCACCCATTAAAAACTCACAAACACAGCAAGTTCTACTGCTTTTCAGTGGCATGGGTTCTTTTTTTTCCTTTTAACAAGAATTATGGAGGGACGAAGAGGCTGGGCTAAACTTTTACAGACTGGAAAATGCAGGGGAAAATCTCAGAACCTGAGATCCATGCCCAAGAGGCCTGGAGTCACAGCATCATAGGAACACTCATGTCGGAGGAGCCTTGGGAGGCCTCCAGTCCAGCCTCCCGTTCCTTGGGGTCAGGGCTCTATCCAGTCTTATAAACATTAGTGGTGAAGACTACACAGTGTTTCTGGGCAACCTGCTCCAGTGCTTCATTAGCCTCATAAATTAGTCAATAATTAAGTAAATATCAACCAGGAGATGCTGATACATGATATCAAAGCAGCTGCTATGTGTGGGGCTCTACTCTCAAGGGAAACCATTCCAATCTTCTTACAGTATGCTTAACTCTTAGGCATGTGCACAGAGGTCAGATTTTAATATATTTATAGTGCTATCTTGTCCCTGGGACTGAATTACATTCTTGCTGTAGTTGGAAGGGACATATTTCAGCTAAGCTTGTCCAGCCTACCTGTAAGAGCTAAAACCAGAAAGCTTTATCATTGTGTTGAGAAGTAATAAATGAATATAGACCAAAAGAGGAATAATTGGTCTGTAGCCCTCACACTTGTAGCTTTGCTTTCTGCAGAATTCCCCCCACTAGGAAAAGTCAGGTTGAACTAATATGCGGCTACCAGACCCATGCCTGCAGCCCAGGCAGTAAATTAAACAACTTTGCCAGCATGCAGTTCCTCAGTTTCATGTTGTGTAAAAATACCAGGTTTTGTGAAAACTGTTCCGGTTTGCAGGGGTAGATTGGAAGATTTGCAACAGGTTACCAGGGAAAACTGAATCATTTTGTTATACGAAGCTGCCAGAATGATGTGAAAGAAGCCAAGCACAAGTCATTGTGCTTTGATGCAGCTTGGTGGATGTAGCAGCACTCACGCTGGTTTGGTGATGTAGATCAGTGTAACAGTGGTGGCTGTTTGCAGACCATGAGTTCTGCTCATCTAGAACTTCTTCCCTGATAGTGGAGGAAATCAATCCAGATACAGGGGAAGTACTCAAAATCTGTAGACAACTGTGTGGGTGTTACACCATCACACCCCTTTTTCTTACTGGACTTAAGCACTCTCTTTAAGGTAATAAGTCTTCTTTCAGTTTATCTGATTTTCTGGTCCCACACTGTTTTTCTACTTTCTTAGCAAGAATATTGCCAATTATCCTATTTTTTTTTAATTGAGAGTTTCTGATAACTGATGTTTTTCTGAAACTCAATTTATTCTGGACTTCTCAATAAAAAGGTAAGGATGTATTATGTTTGATTTGTTGCTTTTGTTAGGGTTTTCTTTCCATTTTTAAAGTGACTTCTGAGCACTCACCATCATGATGAAAAGCAAGAAAAAGATGCACATCACGTATTCTAAAGGTTTCTAAGCCAAAAGGCAAACAAAAAGAACTCAAAGCTCAACTGTACTTAAACCTCATTATTTTTAAGCCAATCTCATGCTACCTTTTTAGTCTTATTCACTATATTTTAATGCCAAACGCTGCAGTAACCAGATAAAAAGAGCACTCTTGCCAGGGTGTGGAAAATAATACGCCAGCCAGATGTCGTCCCAGGCCAGAAAATGAAGTAGCACGCAGCAGTGAAAGCAAGCTCCTGCTCTGAGCTGCCTGATGCAGTGCCTGCTGGGCACTCTGCCAGGAAACAACAGCCTGAAGCAGAAGTTTTCCCAGTTCTTACTCCTGCTCCCTCCTTTTTCAGCATGTTTCTACGCAGGATTTTACAGATGGGCTTTTGACCCCCAATCCAGCACTGAACTTGTTGTCTTTCCTTTGTCTTCTCATCTCCCCCAGAAGCCAGATGTTTAGTATCGACATGAGACTTTTTAAGCAAAGGAATTTATTGAATACAACAGGAAGTGAAGGGAAACTTTACAGACCAAATGATCATTCCAAAAGGTCAAGGGAGAAGTATTTATGAAGGCAGAGTAGACCAGAGCCCCTGTACAGTCCAGAGTAAAATTAATTGTTTGCAGATTTTGGTAGCTAAATGAGAAGACCAACGATACCTCCAAGCCTCCAAAGCCAGTCAATGTCAAGTGAAGGCCCAGTCAAAGACAATGATACGCTGCAGTTTTGTAAAGATTTGGGAGTCATCACAGAAGGAAGGGAGAGACGATCAATAGGGCTTGAGCACCAAGACCCAGGACTTCACTACCTGAGTTAAGGAGCAGACTTGTTACTAGAAAAAAATATTTGCTTAGTATGCTACAGCTGTGAAAGATCAATATGATCCTTTTCTTAGGACTGGTTAGTAATTTTAACTAGATGATAAGCAGATGCATTACCCAAACCAGGTGCAATTTCTGCCTCCACATGTGCCCAGCCATGTGGTCTTGGTGGTCCTGGTTCTTTCTTGTGGTCTGCAGGGATTAGTCTACCCTGTGGCCAGGCCAGCTCCATCAGAACTACCAGTTGTCCCATTACCCCAGTTATGTCCTCTTTACCGGACAGAAGCAGAGGAATTTGTCCACTGGTGTCAGGTCTTCAGCAGCTTCATCAAAGCATGAGCCCCAGCCATAATTTTGCCTGGGCTGTCCAACATGCTAAAATCCCAGACCAGTCACTGAGAGTGTGGTGTCCTGGTTGGCTTGTGTCAATCTAAGCATGTGCTACTGTCAAGAGGAGCAGTCCTGTCCTCCCTTGCCTGCCCCCATCATCTCTCCTGTGTCAGTACTAGTGCTTGTGTCTCTGCACAGTCAGCTGCACCATTGAGCTGGTTCAACTCACCCTATGGCCACATAATGACCAGTGCCAAAATGCACTGGGGAGCACCAACATGGGGAGTGAAAGGGAAACCCACAATAGATTGACATACTTTGTTCAAGAAACCTACACCACGATTCTGTGTGCAGAGTAAATCCGGTGCATCCTGATCCCATGATGACACTGACTCTGCATAGTCTGAACAGCCCACCCAGCACTTGCACAGGAGGTCTGCAGCACCACAGGCGTATCAGACTTGAAGGACACATGCTGTGAAGTCCAGCTCTGTGTGGCTGCTAGGACTACCTAATACACACAGACTGCACTGGACAACTCTGGCCACTTGCGCAGGACACGCCGGATGTGCCTAACGCTCCCTAGACGGAGAAGGACCAGTCATTTATCTATGGGAAGGGCAGTTCCACTTAGGACAACACCTTCTGCATCCATACTTCTGCCTGCAGCTTCCCAAATTTCCTACTTTTACCTGACTCTATCCTCAGGACTGCCCTGAAAGCAATGTGCTGTTGCATCAGGTGAGTCAGATGCAGATGAGTCAGCTGTAAATGCTACCTGTGAAAGGAAAGAGAGATTACTTTGACTACAGGGGTTTTTAATCTGACAGCAAAGCCTTCCATACACTTGGAAGTTGAAGCTATTCAGACAGAGAAATATGACAAAAATGTATAAGTAGGAGAGTCATCCACTGTTAGTACAAGGCAAGCTGCCTCCATTTCAAGTTTCGAATCAAGGTCTATTCGGCCTTGACCGAGGCATTTCTGAGTAGAATGGTATGTGTACAGAGACTGTGTAGCACTGCGTGTAAAACCCAGACAGCCCTGACAGTCAGGCTTTAGCAAGTCTTCCTGCTGTTGTTCAAGGAAGACTTGCCCCTAGCTCTTCCCTCCACCTTGCTGGCAGGGGTTGCTGAGCCCATCATGGGGCTCACAGAAGGGAGTTTGCCACTTACATATAAGAAGTCAGGTGACTGTCAGAAATTGGCAGTTAGGATGAGTATACAGGCAGGACCCAGTCCAGCGCTGTCTAATAACTCCTCTGAGAGCGTTAGCATCAGCAGAGGAGTTAGGAAGGAGGGGAAGAGTCACAGAGTTATGAGGGAGGAGAGGAGTCACAGCTCAGTAAAAGCAACTTAAACTGAAGGAAGGGGACTAATTGGAGTAAATTTACCAGCACCCTCCAAACAGCTCACAAAGCGGTTTGGCTTTCAGACAACATACACGTAAATGTAGGATAATTAACATCATATGACTGAAAAAAGTATTTCCAAGTTTAATTAGGTTTATATGAAAATAAATCCAGTTTTTGATGAATCTTCCTGAGCAAAGAGAGACTTGCAGATTCAAGGTTGATGTTGTTTGCCATGGAAAGTTATTTACATAAAGTGAAATTACTTAAAGGTTAATGAGTCAGAAGAAGCAAAGAGAAATGTGAAGCACATGCACTGCACTGAGCACCATCTTTCCCTCAATGCATTCTGTGTTCCCTCAGTTTACATTTTATCAATGCTTGATTGAACTCCAGGTTCACGAGAAACATGGGACTGAGTCGCAGCAAAAGGATATTTTCTCCTTGTTTTCCGGCATCGTATAGGAGCAGGAGCAGTGAGAACAATGAAAAAGCCAAGCTGCACCCTTTTGCTCTGCACAACTTCCTGAAATTTCTCCCGAGTGAGATAAACTGGGCTACTTCGAACAGGTCATGGCTAAAATGGCATCTGTTAGCTGTGCTGAGGAATTTGTAAACAGACACATTTTCACCCCATCTGCTTCTTTGGGATAAATTACTTTGTTACCCAGGTGCATAATTAGGTGTAAAGGGGAAATTTGAGATGAATATCCTCCTAGCTTTTGCTAGTCTCACCAGGGAAACAACAGAAGTCCTGTTTTTAACTCAGGAAGAACAAAAAGCACAAAAAAACTGCACGGGAAAGAGCTCAGAACTGCACAGGATTTGGACTAAAGGCTTTTAGGGCTGCAGGCGGAGGTCTGGAAAGAGCTCAGAACTGCACAGGATTTGGACTAAAGGCTTTCAGGGCTGCAGGCGGAGGTCTGGCTGGGGAGCAGCAGAACCAGCCGCTCTTCGTCACTGCCCTGGAGTGATGCCCGACCTTCACCCACAGCAGCGTGTGTCAGTGCTGCCGCTCCGCCAGAACAACCGACCTGCTCGGATTAACCAGTTTAAACTGGGTGTTTTAAATAAACCGCAGGAACTTTCCTGGGTGGGATTAGCGAGTCTCTGCAGCGCCTACCCTGACCTGACAGCAGATCTGAGAGCATTGCAGCCGCGACGAACAGCTGAGAAGGGTCACGTCTTCGTTGGGCACCGACCGAGAACGTGGCAGACGGGGTGACACTCTGCAGGGAGCGGTGCCAGCTGGAGGGTTCCATTCCTGCCCCAGCTGTCACTGCCCTGCCTGGAGGTCACCATGCAACGGCTGGCTGCTGCTACTTGCTCCTCCTCGGCCAGGCACCGATGAACAAAACCAGGGAGCTGTGCCCTGAGATGCAAGGATGCAGTATGCCCCAATGAGGCAACGAGGACAACCCACTGACAGAGCCCCAGAGGGAGCTGCAACATCCCGGAGCTGATGTCTGCCCACAGCCCGAGAAGCACCCAAAACTGTTTTCACTTTAAGCCAGTTTTACAGTCTGGACTGTACTGGGATTTATATGTATTTTATGTGGCCTGCACCACCCACTGTGTCTCACAGGAGATGACAGTTCCTGCCAGGAGTGATTTACAGCCTCAGAGTGACTGCAGATGCCCAAAGACCAGGGCAAAACCTGCTCACTTCTTTCTTTCTGTGACTCTTCCCAGGGCTGGCCAGATCATCTGGTGGTTTCTACGTCCCTTCCCTGCCCTGGGGCAATGTCAGCTTCTCCATGCAGGCTGAACAGGCTTCACACGCTTTCTCTGGAGTCTGGAGCAGCTTTACGAATCTCAGAGCTGTGCAAAGGTAAAGGAAATGTCCTGCTGGCTGCTGCCACCACCCAGGACAAGGGGTGACCATCTGTGAAGCCAACCGAGCAGGAGGTGGTGGCAGTAACATCCAGAAAGAAGCCTGGAGGAGGGAAGAACCTACTGGCCACCAAATCTTGCAACATCTCTGCTGAGGACACCTTGTTTTCTCAGGTTTCCTGCTTGTGTCCTGCTGTCAGTGGTCTGTACAATTCTACAAATTAAAAGTTGGGGTTTCTTTTCAGGTGAATCTAAGGGAGTTAGGAACACAGCTCCCAAGAGCATCAATTCCCGAGCCCAGGACTGTCCCTGCAGACGGGTGACAACCCTGCGTGTGCACAGATACACACTGCAGCCTGCTGACATGCTGATCCTCTGTAGCTGCCACAGGACAGGAGTCCATCAGTGCACACCTGAAAAAAACCAGCATTGAAGAAAAGGCGTGTAATAGAGGAATGAGGCACACAAAATAATGTTTGGGGTCATCCGAGGAACATAGACATGATGGAGGGCAGGTAGAGCATGTACAGTGTATTCCTTATTACTTTCTTGTGATGTTCAGCAATTTATAAAGGTATCAAACCTACGCCGAGTTCAGACTACATCGCACCAGGAACTGACATGTTACAAACCACAAGGTAAAAAATTAAACACAGCAGCCTCCCCTTCTTGATAAAAACAGTGAGAGTGGTTTCTTTATATCTAATCCACCGATAAGGGAGGAGATGCGTGGACTGGGACAGCAGAGCTGGAAACTGTTTCACAGGGAGTAATATAATCCAAAGTCCTGTGTATTTTTTAACCGGCTCAGCCCTCCCCCTCATAAAGCAGGCATTTCGGCACGCAGGGCTTCTGTTAATTGAATGCCTTCTTAAATGCAAACAAGGAAAGCCACACTAAAGTCTAGAGAGACTCCAGATAAGGTTTGCAGCTGGTGTAAATAAGTGAAATGTCACTAAGGCCAGAGGAATCGCTCTGTTCCTCCCTCCCCTGCCGCCGCAATCTCTGAACTTGACCCTACATTTCCATCCTCCTGCGAGGCGTGGAGCGCGGCACCCAACGCCTTGCTGCGGGCCCTCGTCCCTCCGCCCCAGCCTGCCCTCACATCCCGCAGCCCCAGCCCCAGCCCTTCCCGGTGTTGAGTGGGCTGGAAGGAAAAAGAGCCGGGGAGTGTCTGGCCTGGGCGGGAAGGGAGGCCTGAGTTCCCCTCATTTCCCCTGTGATTACTTCAAGATTTTTCCGTAAAGGCCTGTACAGGATGGGTTGGGCTGTTCTGTCAGAGCCAGGTTTCGGCAGAGCAGTTCTCAGTGAGCCCTTTCACCCTGCGGCCCCCAGCCAGAGCCTGCAGACCCTAGGAGCAGCACTTGCCCCACCGGCAAGAGGATTTAGCCCTGCTGAGGGAGGTAGGAGAGGTTGCCGACCCTCCCCGCAGGCGGACAGGCTTTTGCTGTCATTTAAGACATAACACTCAGACCTTGACCGCTGACAGGCTGTCCTGATGGTGCAAACCTAAGTCTCCAGGTCACTCTCTTGACAAGGGCAAGCTCATTCTTTTGTAAGCAATGAGAAGAAGGAACTTGAAACTTTTTAACCAGGCCTTTGCTTTCTCAATCTCTCTCTTTTCAGGCTCACATTTTAAACTAACCAACAGCTTGCAAATCGAGCAGGAAACAACATCTCCTTCCTGCTGCACAGCCCTGCCCCTGTGCAAGGAGCCTGCCTGCTCTGGGGCTGGGCTTGGGTATCGGCCAGTGCTGACCAGCATCCCCCCTGAGCCGCTGCCACTCTCCTGTTGCCTTTAAATTAAGTACACGACTGGGAGACAGGTTATCCCAGCTCTGCAGCAGATGATATGGATAATGCTTTTTTTGTTCAATCTTTTCTAAATCCTCTATATGACACATACCTGTTCAGATTTTCTGGACATTTTGTGTAACATGCAACGGCACAGAGCAGATATAATGATCTCAGTTTGGAGTATTTTTAGATACAATCTTTTGGAGAAGAACCCTGGCTTTTAAGGATGGCATTACTACTAGCTTATATTATTTTTACTCGAGAGCCCCAGACATCAAATAATCCGAATTCATCCTATGTGATGGTGCCCTCCACACATCTGGGAAACTGAAGATGGCATTCAGAAAAAAAGTGAAGTAATTCAGTTAGATATATGCATTGTGCTGATGAATGAAGACAACTTCTTGACGTGCAGACACGAATGGGATGGATGAGAAGTTTTCAGCTGTGTTAGATTTCAAGTCAGCTCCGGTACCCAAGCAGATGTGCAGAAGTAGAGGGTCTATCCCATAAGGAGACAGCATCTGTTAGGGGAAGGGAAGGTGCTGTGCCAAAGACTGTCTTTATCAGAGGGCATTTGTTTGAAGAGAAATATAATAATAAAGTGAAGAAATCAGAAGGGTTTCAGCTATTTTCAAACACAAAAAATAAAATTACAGAGAGGAGAACTCAAACTGCAGAGGATTAGAAGATTAGTCAGCATGAGGGAGGGAGGATGGAGGAACGACTTAGAGTGGCAGGACTATGACGCAGAAGAGGTTTTTAGCCTTCACGCTAATTCTACTTTCTGTTTCTATGTAAGATACATAAAATGTCTGTCCTGGGTGTAGAGCAGAATTGAGCCACATCCCTTCTCCCTCCCCATGGCCTGGCTCTTGCACTCACATCTCTATGTTCTACTGACTCACTGGATGGTCCTTACCTTGGCTCTTCCAAAGCCCATGTGGGAGAGCAGCATTGGGCACTTTGATATTTTCTGGGCTTTCCCCTGCCCAAGGGTGTCCTGTTTGTGGGGATGCCAGAACTCCTTCTCCTGTTCTGCTCATAACTCATCACCTGAAGGGTCTGGCTTTCTGCCTGCGCAGCTGCAAAGAATTAGCTCAGCTGAGGTTCAGTTACACAGGGGAGAAGGGCAGAAAAGACTTTTTTTTTTTTTTTTTTTTTGCCATTCAGTCCACTCAAGCTTCAAGAAACTCTGCACTTAAAGCCCTAAGCATAAGTGTTGAAATTGAATGTAGGGTCAGTGCTGACAGTGGCAGTCTGGGTTTCACTGGAGCAGATTTGCATCACTTTAAAACTGTTCTGAGAGGCTCTTTGTTTTTTTTTTTCCTTGCATCCCATCCTTGGGATGTCTTTGGTGGTTCGTATTCATTTAAATAATTTCCCCAAGAGCTAAAGGGTCTTTTTTCCACTACAAAAGATTTTAGGTATTCTTTCAAATAAATAACCTGTTTGTTTCAGATGGTTTTGCTCATTCTCAAGTGCACCAGTTTTTTTCCAATGCCAAGCTGAACATTATTTTGTGTGTAAAATTTTCCTTTCTACTTCATTTTCTGGCTGCACTGGTACTCACAGATTTTAAGTATTTGTTTAGACTAAAGGATTCTAGAAAGTACATTTCCCATTCATCCTCTGATCGATGGTCTTTGTCTTTCACAATGCTCCCAAGAGTTGTAACAATTCAATGCTGGGCTTGGAAACTTCTGATGCGTCCAAACACTCAGGAGTTCCAGGAAAAAAAAAAAAGAAAAAAAAAAAAAATCAATCATTCCCCACTGAAAGGAAAGGCTTCTTAAATAATTTCTATATCATTATGCTTAATATCATACCTGGAAAGGGCCTCAAAAAGTATCCCAGCCCACCATTTTCCCCAAGACAGGGTCAGCTATGCACTCCAGATATGTTAGCCTCTTATCCAGTTCCAGCAAGGATAATTACTTGCTGATGACCAAGTCAGAAAGTATTTCTCCTTGGACAAAGCACTGGATTATTTATTTCGTGCCCTGTTACTGATTATTTTTAGTAGTTCTCATGTTTCGTTTTTAGAGCAGACGGGAATTGGTTCGAGGTGGACTGAATTATTCCTGCATACAAAGGGGTTTGATTTCATGCCTGCCAGGAAGTGATATAAACTGGAAAAGGAAACCTACTTGCAAGGAGAGGGAAATGCAATTTTTGGTACTTCTTCCACTCTCTTCTTCAGTATTGATCAATGTGGAGACCTCCACCCACCTGTCAGCCTGCTAGGGCTGGTGGATGAATCTGCCCCATGGTCTGTCCCTTTGCCTACCCAGGCATTAACCCAGGGCACTCTTGTCCCCCTCCTGGGGTCTTCCCAGGCCAGGGCTTGTATCAGTAGAAACTTGGCTCTGAAGATCATCACTGTTATTAATACCGCAGAATAAAAGCAAAGGAAGGTGTAACAGAGGGTGGACAAGATGGGGAGAAGTGCATGTCCCTGTACTGTCACAAGGTAAGTCTTTGTAGTGTTCCCACGCCTGCTTGCCATCCCCCTAGTGACTGCATCCACCCTGAAGACAAATATCTACAAACAGAAAACATAAAACCGTCTCTAGTAATCTGTTGCTTTACAGGAAAGAAATAATGGCACAATTACTCAGTAATACCTTGTTAGAAGTTGTGCTAATTGCTTTCACTGAAGCTCCAAGTTTCCTTATCAAACCTGCCAGGCTAAAATAACTGGAAGTCTATAAACCAGTAAATAATTAGCTTCAAAAATCTCCTTCTTGCATCTCCTGGCACCTCTTTTGCCCACAGCAGGGAATGGTTAGGAATGCACAGTTGAGCAGGAACTCACAGGATTTCTGCTGAGAACTTGTTTGCTCTTTGTGCCTCCTTGATGCTCACTTCAAATCAGTTTAACACTTAGGAAAAAATCAAGTTCATAAAAAAATGCTCACTGGAGAGCTGGGTCTGGAAGCAGTGGGACACCCCCCAGCCAAGCCGTGCTCCCGCCCCAGCAGTAATGTGGGCTGCTATGGTGAGGGGGAAGCAACCAGCCCCCAACCCCATTCCTCTGGGTAGGGTTTTTTTGTAACACCTTCGCATATTTATTCTACTTTGCAGGAAGGTGCCAAGGGTTGTCAGTCAGGTAAGAGCTCCTGTCTGGAGGAACACCACCACACTCTGATGTGCTGTGGTCAGGTCCTGCAAGGAACCACCGCAAGATGCTCTCCTTCCCCAGAAACATCTGCCTTCTCCCACTCCCCTCTGTGGTTTCATTAAAGTATTTTAGCAATTTCAGCTTTCTGCTCGGCAGCTTCACATCATAGGAGCTCCTTCAGCTCCAAGATCTTGCCTTACGAGTGCAACCATTTCAGGTGTTTGCTTGGGCATCAGGGCCCACCCCTCGTTCATTTTTACCAGCTCAAACATGCTTTAACCCACAAAACCTCCTTAATGAAGCTGCACGCTCTTAGCAAACCCAGCTCTTTCAAGACTGCACTGGTACCTTATCTTTCCAGTCATCTTGTTTTCTGATAGGGCCGCAGTGCCTGCCTGCAAGTGTGTTTGTTTACACAAGAGATGCTGGTCCTCAGCAGACTTCTTAGTCCTGCCTCAAAACAGCCACTGCAAAAGTGCAGCTGAGGGAGGTGGATGGGGTTTTGCCCCAGCAAACAGTTTGTGTGCTCATGTCGGGTGTGCAGCCGTAGGTACCGTGATCTTTCCTATCCTGTCAGCCAGTGCAGCTTAGTAGTTATGGGTTTATCAAGAGAAAAATCTGAAATGTAGCCACGCCATTGCCTGCCAGTAACACAGAAACATGCCTAATGAGTGGCTTTAAACAGTCATCGACGTCTGGCTTCCAGCTTGTCCCCACCAGCAGATGGAGACAGCGCAGCAAGTCTCTACATGAGGCCCTCCTCTTTTTGGAAAGTCTTCCTTCCCTCCCAGAAGCTGACCTGTAGCAGGGGCCTCTCACAGCAACCCAGCACTGGTTGGAAAGTCTTCCTTCCCTCCCAGAAGCTGGCCTGTAGCAGGGGCTTCTCACAGCAACCCAGCACTGGAGGGCAATGCTGATGCATTTGGGTATTGCTATAGCTCCTGCAATAGCCACCTTGCTTCCTCACATCTCCTCCTTTGCTACCATACTATTGCAAAGTAACTGGAACCTGGAGAGGTGTTTGGGGGCAGAAGACACTGCTCCCGTTCAGCAGCAGCAGAGCACCCGTGAACCCCAAGGAGATCTGAATCCCCTGGGGCAGGAGGAGAGCCAAGGCAGATGTATGCACTGTCCCTGCGAGGATTCACCCACACTGCACAGCTTCATGTATACAAATTAAAATTAACTTATTAAAGTACATTAAACTTGTCTGAGACCGTTCTCTGTCAATGAACACCCCACACACTTACTGTTGGAAGACTCAGCCTGCAAAGCAGCATGGCTTTACCCAGGCTGCCCTCTGGGAAAGGGGCCTGGCACATGGCAATTCCCAAATCTCACCTGGGCACGGTTGAGAGAGATGTTTGCCTCAGGCCAAAACCAGATGGCTTAGCTCTACTCCCTCAGAAAGCTCCCTGATGCTGTTTAGTTTACTAGTGTTGACACAGGACAATTGTCCACCCAAATTTACCTCCCTACCAGGCTGTGAAGCCTACAGAGAGGAGGTTTGACCCCAAG
>NW_010120264.1:27449-53871 GCF_000699245.1 Pterocles gutturalis | reverse complement strand
ACCCTGTTGGTTCACTGTCCTTAACACAGAGAAAACATTCCCACAGAGGCATGTTATTTGTGGATTTCTAAGACCAACCTGGGTCTTAAAAAATCCAATTTAATCAGTCAGTGTGACCAAACTTGCCTACCCGTAAGATATTTCTTTTATATATATAAGACAGCCCACCTGGCTCTCTCCACATTTGAGACAAGAGGTCTGCAGCTGAACTATAAAGTATATTATTAGCTTACACCTTTTTTTGTTTCTCCAGAAGCCAGTCCCTGAGAATGCAGACCTGCCACAGCAGATCAGAGAGCGGTCCATGGTGTTCCCTCTAGGCATTGCTCCATCCCTGGGGTAGCTCCCCACATGTGTGACTTGCTTTCAGAGGAGGGAGCATCAACCCTGTAGAAAGCAGTTACCCATTAGGAAAGGCTGTTTTTAATTGAGGCATGATTAATCCTTTGAAATAAGGCACAAGTGTTGGTTGATGGGTCTTCTAGCAAAATCCTCTACACAAGCTATTTCTGTTCTACTTCAAATGGCAGCACATCCGTTCAAAGCACTGAATGCTGAGAAACTGAAATGCTTAACAATAGGTTGAAATATTAAATATATTGATAGTTCTTTAATCAGTTATTATAAATTTTAAAATAAGTACTTTAAAAGATTGAAATGAAAAAAATAGTCAAAGAAAGTAAGAAAGGCTGAGTCTTCACTGTCTTGTATACAGCATACTTTTAATACTAAAAGATGCTGCCATGTCAGCATTAAACATCCTTTCTGCATACTAGTGATTACACAGGTATAAAGATGAAGGGAATTAAGGTCACTGAAACAGTTCAAGTCCTTCCTTGTCTCTATGCAGCTTTCCATCCCGGGTGCTAATTACGCTTTGTGTAGGGCCAAGACATTTTTCTCAAAAACTTCTGAGGGAAGTTATTTTTAAAAAACAGGTTTAATTTTTAATAAAGATGCTAAGAAGTTTGTTAAATGCTTTAGGCAGGCAAACTGATGGCATGAAATCTGAGAAAACATATATATAAACCAAATATCCCCTGGTATGACAGAGGAGGGAGTGATTTTCAGTAGGATTTGGACAAAACACCCAATTATTAAAAAAAGCACCAAATTACTAACGCTGACTCACTGTCTTGGCCTGATGTAGGTAGGTTTCCTATTGTTATTTATAGTTGTGTTCTGGTCTGGTTATGACATGCTGTCAGTTGATGAGTAGTTTGAAATGTGTTAGCCTGGGGTCCAATAGTTCTTTTGTGCCTTTCAGTGTCTTATGAAACAGAGATTATTTTTTCTAAAATTTGCTCCCATACGCAAAATCCAGCCACTTGTTTTCCTCCTGTAGCCCCACATAATCCCCATATAATTTGGCTTGCTAGCACTAGTGGAGTTCAATTCATTGGTTTCTTTCCCTGTTAGCCTTTATATCCTGCCTCTTCCTGGCCACCTGCCCCAGGGAGGGCCTCTTCCTTATTCCTGCCAGGAACAGGAACCCTTGGAGTCACAGAGATTGTCCTGTTTTGTCTTGCAAATCCACAAACCCAGAACCAAGTTTCAGGACACTGTTTGGAAAAGAGAATCTTTGGCTTGCTTTATAAAACTGGTTGAATAATTTAGGAGCTATTTTTGTGCCTAAATCCCACAGATTTTTTAAAGAAATTAGGTGCTCACATAGTTTTTAGGACCTATGGCCCTCAAGCAACACAGAAGAGCAGCTGTTCTGGCATTCTAGGATATCCAGTGTGCATAAGGAGACTTAATAAAGGGCAATAGTATGTTTTGCTGCATCTTAAAGAGGTATTTATATGAGAATGAATTAGCCGGTTAAAATAGAGACCAAAAAAAAGGGAATTATATGTTAAAGTACGATATTATACAGAGAATTTTATCTAAACAGAATACAGAGAAAGAGCACCAGAGCTGTGCCTAGATTTAGGGGAAATGGATGCTCTGACCTGCATGGTACCTGGCCAAAGGACCTCCCTTCTGGCCAAGGTGCCTGGGCTTCCTTCCTTCAGGAGCCAGGCGAGAGGGAGGGGAACATTTAGCACACACACATCTCATTTGCTGTGGGGAATAAAAAGCCAGAACTGGAAGCTGGAAAGTGTTTAGGGGTTGCAGCACATATCTTGATATGAATAAGGGAGAGTATCTTGAGAATAAGGGAGAAAACAGTGAAATTGAAGGCAAGCCAATTGCAAATGTCAGGTTTGGAAGAGCAGAGGAGGGTGACACCTTTAGCTAACATACAAACTCACTCCTTGTCAATAGGTATTCTTGAGATTGCTGGATAGGGAAGTGGGTAATAGGGATGCTTGATGTCTTTTAGACAGGATTGAAGAACTGCTAGAGATATAAACCACTATGCTTCAGAGCCCAGACACTCACTAAATGCTCAGAAGCAGAATTCAAGACTATTTCATATTTTTCCTCTAAGGAGCTTCTTAAGCCTTTTTCTGAAACAGCTGGTACTGGCTGCTCTAAAAAGAAGATACTGCAATCCCATGTGTTGGGTTGGATTTTAATCCCCCATTTGAGATTGCAGGAACTCCTGTGAATCGATTGAACAAATCCTAACCCAATATTTAAGGCAAATAAAATTCTAGATAAAAAGGCAGGAAGAACAGCCTGTTTTCTGTCAAAAAGAGTGGTGGACTGCAGCATCAGGGGATATCATCCTGCCAGACACAGAAGCCAGATACAGATGTGGAAACCTTGTGTTTTTATCTGCACAAAATGCATTCAGCCCTTATATATCCTTGAATTTAAAAAGGTCCATTTGCTCTGCCACAGCAGGGGTAAACAGGATTCATTGATTGATTTAATTAAGCATCATAGCTTCAAATAGGTGCTTTTCAGTGGTTGGGTTATTGGTTTCAAGGTCATAGAGCAACTGGCAGTGTCACATACAGAAGATAAAGAACTCAGTCCAATAGCAGGGGAGGCAGTATCTTCCTCTTGGCAGAAGATTAACCAAGAAAATGTTGATACAAGGCAATGACACACTGGCCTTCTGAATATGCAGATGAGCCTACATCATGTTTGTAAGTGCAGTGCTGTTATGAGAACCACCTGACCCCACCATTTTAGAAAGCTAGGTGAATTAAGGTCACGTAGCCATGGAGAGGAAAGGCCAGAGCAAAATGTATTGACAATAAAATATGTCTAGTATATTGTGGGCAATTTCAGCTGAGTCACTTGGACAATAATGGAGTAAATCCCAGCATTGTGAAGAGCAATCCCACCTACATATTTTGGAACCTTTCCAGTTTGCTTAGCACTTTCCACTAAGCATTTAGCAGGGATGCCCTTTCACCACGTTGCTACATGAGTCTTCTGCTTGTGTAGTTCCTGTCCGTTCCCAGAGCACAAATTTTAAGTCTCAAATGTTACATTTATGCTATAGTTTATTACCCTGGGTTTTTCAGGCAAGATTTCATAGTTATGGTGGTATTTAACACTGTAAAAATCTGTAGATCTTTGGAAGAAATTCAAGTCTTCATAACTTGCTGCACAGAGCTGTATTACTTCTATGGTTTCCAACTCCTGTTTCTACTGCCCAGAGGGTAAAATACTAGGGTTTATTTGAACCTTTAGCTTTACTGCATGCTAGCTTGCACCATTTGAGCGGGTCTAGCTACATGTGCTGCTGGCTGATGAACCCTGACATAATTTATCCCCTTATTGTATGTCTGACCTTATTAAATGACATGTCTTATTTACATTCTGTTGCAGCACAGTTCTCATGTGAAGCCTTTGTAACTCAACTGTCTGCCAGATGAGATTCATCTGCTCCTCATCTTGGAAACAGATTCCCCACATAAATTAGGTCTACCCGCATCCTAATGAAATTATAACAAATGTTGGCACACAGTTTCTCTCATTTTCTTTTTAATGATAAACGTAATAGAAAAATCAGCTTTTGGGTAATTGCTTTGACTCACAGTTGACTTGTTAGAGAAAAAGGCTAACTCAGTGTTAAAAACCCAGACTGTGTTACAAAACTTCAGATCATTTTATCTCACCTAGTCTTATGGTACCTGAAATACATTGTCTCCTCTCTTGTCCAGTATGACAAGAGAAAGTTAGAGCTGTTTAATTTAAATTCAACAGAGGGAAATATATTCTATTCTTCTCAAAGTCCCATTACTGAACACATTGTTGTGACAGTGTTACTCCAATAGAAAAGGTGCCACACTACATCCACTGAGCAGACTTGGTGGTGTTCAGACAACAAATTTTTACCTACATCTAAAATTCCCTTGGGCATCCTCAGTTGCACTGAACCACAAGAGACACTAACTTTTCTTATACTACATTTCCCCTTGGTCCTGACAGCACTGAATGCAGCTAAGGCCCAACACACTTCATAACTAGAGGCTCTTCTCCTGGTCTTGCCTGTGGGCCCCACAGTTTTCAGTAATCACTCAGAGCAAACAATGTGCCGGAGGTCATCTTCAGTCAGTCTCAAAGGTTGGGATTTGCTGGAGCTGAAGCTGGAGCAGAGCTTTCCACAGCACATCTGGAGGCTTGGATCGAGGACGTTCTTCAGCACACGGGGCACTTATGGGCAAGGTCAGTCACCTGCATGCAAACTCTTGGGGGGTTCTGCTGTAAATCAGATCAGTGTTGGGCTTCTCTGGCTTTAAAGGACAACCCCACCCTGCCCCACAAGTGTTCTGGTCTTCAGTGCAGTTTGCAGGAAACTGCGTTCATCCAGCCACAACTATGGTGCCCCATGGCATGGAAATGGGCAAGGAGAGACAGAGAACAAGAAAGAAGTCTGTGAGCTGGTATTGCCACCAAAGTCCCCACATCATCACATTGCAGGATGACTTCTGCTCTGCCAGATAGTTCCCTACAGTGCCCAAGGCATGAGACACTCTCTGATCCACCCTTCCACAAACAGCATTGACATCTTGCTACTCGTACTTTCTCTGTACCCAAAGCTCTGGGGCTGGAGCATCTAAAATATTCCAGTGTGGGAATGCTTCAGGGGAAAGTTCAGCTTTCCTTTTGCTCCATCTGATGATACTTTAGATTGAAAGAGTTTGGAAAAAATTTTCCTTCTAACCATGTGGAACAGTCTAGGGTGAGGGAAGGATGGAGAAAATGTAAGAAACAGACAGAACTTTTTCTCACAGGATTTCTTATTTTCATCCCACTTTAAAGTCTCCCTAATAAATAATTCTTACATACAAACAGCACCAGGGTATTTCGAAAGGACAAGCTGTATTTTTTCTTATGCAACAGCAATTGAACACTCTTTTTTTGAATATACTTAATCAATGCATGCTGATATCTTACCATATACATAAACCAGATACTCCCCAAGTTGTATGTGTTAGAGCCAGGAAAGAATACAGATTTGCAGTCACACAACTAACACTGGGTTTGTGCCTCACTGAAGCTGTTGACATGTTGGAAGTATTACTTTAAGAGAGCCAATCCTGGGAAGTAAAGCAGCATCCTAAGGATACATGGGATCAGACCTATTTTTTTATACCAACACAGGAGTTTGAATGAACCCAGGCAGAAGAGATGAAAGGTTTGCTAGATTGGAGTAGACCATCAGGTGAACACGGCTGAGACACTTCCATTGCTGCAGTTAACCTCATCCTGGAGGGAAGAGGTTAATATACCACCTGGCTTCCTTGGACTTAACTCATCCCAGAAGACCTCCTTCACTTGGGTTGGTCAGGGGCTAACAAGACATCAACTTACACATCTGGCTGCACAATGGAATGCTTTCATTACTCTGCTTCTCCACCTTCTCCTGTGCAGAACAGTGTTCACAATGCCAGTGCAGGGACCCACAGACTCCATGTGTCACCATATCTGTTTTATCTTGTTCAGGAGATTGAAAAGCTGACAACAAATAAACCAGATACTCCAGATACTCAACAATTTCCCGTTCCACACAGAAAGCTGGCTCCCAGGTGCTGACTCTAGACTGCTTCTTCTGCATAATGCTTGCCATCTGGGCTCCTGCTAGCAGGGACTTGTTGGGATGGGGCCTTTTTTTCAGTCTGCTGCCATATGGTATCAGAGGACTTCTAGGAATGCTGGCCATTTCAAACCAGGCTTAAACTGGTTTGTGCTGCCAGAATTGGGCAAAACTTGTTTACAGGAGTTAAGGATTTGGCCCCACTATCTACATAACTGAGTCATTCCCTGCAATGATTGATTTTTTCAGCCAAATTACCCTTAAAATAAGAAGCTGAGAGATAATGTCTACAGATAGTAAGTAGACCTTAGTATCATTGCTACTGATAAAGCTGATGTCTTGGAAGGAAAAAAGCACTGCATAAAACTATTGTGTCAGAAATATGCATGTGCTTTCTTTCCCCAGAAGGGTGTACTTTCAGTGCAAACCTGTACAGTTCAGGAGATTCAGATACTCGGGGTCTCACTCGTGATACATCTGAAGTTCCAGCTAAGCTCACAGGAATTACCAGGCTGCAAGTTCTGCTACGCTCTGGTTCCTTTTCCTGCTTAAAATTCCCAGTCTTAAAATTACAGGTCAGTTGACTGCTGCCAGACCTGTCTTGCGCTATTTGTGAAAGCTTTCATTTGCAACAAATCACCCATGAATAGCAACTGCTGCCTCCTTTAATATGCCTCATGTGTATTCCTATCTCATTCCTGATAAGATAGGATGATTACAAACTTGTGCAACTCTCAGGACTGAGAGAACAACTAACCTTTATTTACTTCATAGATCCTGATAATTACCAGTGTAGTTACACTGGAAAATTCGTCAGAGGTCTTAATGAGGCTTGCTTACAGCTGTGCATCCTCATCCCCATGAGTGCAATCTGCCTGCAGCTGTGCCACCACAGGCTCTGTCAACTGATGAGTTTTCATAAACAAATTAATTCCTGAACAAGAAACCTCCAGGTGAAGGTGCTTCCAGGAAGGCAGCACTGGGGACATTCTTCTCCAGTGCAGAACTGAGTCACTTGTCCCAACATGTCAGTGGAGGAGCTGTCTGACTGGAGACTCCCTCTCACTGATGAGATGTAAGGATAATCCTCCACCCACCTGGGGCGTGAAATGTCTCTGTAGCTCTGCATGGTTCTCTGTATTTCTAAAACCCCTCTATTGTGGCCAACATCCTTCTCTTCAGAGTTCTTAGATCTACCGTAACAAGGCAGAGAAGAGCATTGTGTTGACCTGATTTTCAAGGCAATTTCAGCTGACTAAGGTCTCTTCATATCCTGTCCTAGGGTAGGTAGCTCCTGCTCTTGCCCGGGATGATGATCTGTAGTAGGAGTTATTTCACTGGTGTAAGAAACTCCTCCAGCATGATGGAAGCTGTTGTGAAAACTGACCCAACTCTGCTATAAGCAAGTATAAAAATACAAGCCCCAGGTAGAGCATGCAAGTAACAGCAGAGAGGGGAGACTGACAGAATAAAGACAAACTCAAACAATTTTCAGAACAGGTAAGAAGGCAAATGATCTGATTCACAACAGAGGCAAAAATCTGCCTCCAGCAGCCTCCCCCAGGAGCTATCTATGTATCAGCAATTCCTGTACTAGTTTTCCCAAAGGCCTAATCCTGAAAATGATGGGTTCCAGGTCTTTTTACATAGATAAGGAAAGGAGTAGTATGCAAGAAGCATGTTTATATCCAAACGCTTATGAGCTTCAGAGCTGACCCCCAAATCCTTGCAGAATACATGTTCCTTTCCTAGGTCCTTACTCCAGGTACTAAACCAGAATAATTTATCATGGATGGAGAATGCTGGAAAAATGAAAGCAAAGACCCTTTAATGGGCATGATAATAATATCAGCTCTGTTTTACACATTCCTTGTACTGTGCCAGTACAGTGCATAACAGATCTCCCACACAGATGAGAAGATGGGTATGAATGGCCAGTATTCTACAACATACTGAAACCCATGTCTCCTTTCACTGTTTTTATAAACATAAAGGCCATCAGACTGTGGGAAGCACAAGACATCACTCATGTCTTTGATCAGTCACAGGCTGATGAAGCACAGGGCAGTGAGCCTAACAGCCACCCTTCATTCAGGCTAAATAGAAGAGCAATTAAGTTCTTTTACAGAGGAAGATAGTTGAGCACAGCAGAAGTCACTGCGCAAGTACACCAGGTGGGACACGGATTTGCAATGGTAGCAGGAGCTTGGAGACAACTGGTTCAGCTACTCAGGACTTTGAGAAAAAATCAGCAGGCCAGCAGTCAGAAAATGAGCAGCAATAAATTCATCCAGGAAGCAGAGGCTCTTATGTTTTACATAAGCTTAGTTAGAAATGGCAGGTTGGACATGGTCACTGGGAAGAGTACTCATTTTTGTGTGTTCCTGCAACATTCAGAGATACACTGCTGTGCTAAGGATGCATGAATTTATCAATGGGTTTATTCTCCTCCTAGAAGAACCCAGCTAACTGTTCAGGCCAGGAGGAAGCACTGTGTGAGCACAAGACACGTACACTGAAACACTGCAAATGCTACTACAGAGAAAACATCCTTCCCTGAGGTATTATTAGACCTCAAAATGAAAGCACAAACTCTTCTACAGATACTAAATGGCCTGTAAAATCAAGACAAGGTACTTTCCTAAAATAGAGACTGCAGTTGAAAGGGAAATGACCAGCTTAATGAAGTTAGTGGAGAAGGTTCTAGATTGTATTATTTGGGAAGTGAGACTAAAATCACTTGTACCTTCTGATCTTAACATTTATGATCAAAGCAAGCATCTTGTCAAAACAAATATTTTTTTACTCCTTTAGTTTTTCTTACGAGAAAATATGCATAAAAGCCAGTTGATCTGCACTGTGCCTAAGGGGCTGTTTTGCAAAGGACATGAATGGGAGGAGATGCATCCTCTCCTAAGCATGGCACTGGGGAATAGTGCTTTAAAGCAAAGGAGTTACTTAGCCTGATACAGCTATTAGGAGTATGTGCCTAATTTGGAAATTTAGTAAATAACAATTAAATCATTAGATAATAGTTCACACTTCATACAAAGTTATTAACACAGGTTTTATTCTTTTTTTCTTTTTCCTTTTATGCTCTGTCCATAATCTTGCTTGTATCTGCTTGTGAATGATTTTCTGTTGGGCTAATTGCCTTGGAGTGTCATACTAATTTTACTGTGATTACCTCACCAGTGTTGCATTCATATCGATTAAGACATAGCTTTATAGTCATGATTTAAAAAGAAGTGATGCTGAAAGGGGTGTCCACACCTATTCCATCCATCCGTCCCCAGCCACACGTACTTATTTGCTTCCTTCTGTCTGCACTAGTGATTATATAACCACAGATCTGTCTGTAAAATAACACAATCCTGCAAATAAAAGCATCCTTTTCAACCAGAACAGAGTAAGAGCCACGTGAGCACTAAAGTCAGTGCAATGAAGAAGGCCGTGTATGTCAGGATGGTGGGAAACAATGGGCAGTAAGTGTAGAGACATTAGATACTGCAGACAGATTGTGCATATAAAAAGCAATATCCAGGAGAAGAAACAGTGCATTGAGGAGATCAGCTTTCCAGAGACTGTGTGGCAGCCATGCTAACTGTAGAATATACAAAGGACATCTTTTGCACAGCTGGTTTATTTCTGAGATTTCATGTAATCAGTTGACATCCTCTACATCCCCTGTATCAAGACAAACTCAGTAAAAGTGTGTTGTTTTGTCTTAATTTTCTCTGGGCAGTAGAAAATAAATTATCAGTTTGCAGTGTCAAAACTCAAGTTTCTTGTTATGAATGTACAATATATTACTTGCATAGCAGGGTGAGAGACTGTCTTACTACAGCTCTGCTCCTACAACACTTGGAGTTAGTTCTGGACTTCTGTAGGTGTATGGCTTGTCTATCTTGCCTGGTTGAGCTCTAGGAGTTTGCATTTTTTCATTAATCTTTAATGAATAGTGCAGTCTGCCGGGCTACTCACACAGTAGTAGGCCAAATTCCATCCCATTTTTTATTTCATGATAGTGTAAAAATTTTTGGAGTCGCCAGAGGGCACCATTATAGATAGCTTTATAAGTTTCATTTAACTGATACTATAAGAAAACAGATTTTGGGAAAAGCCTGTGTTAATAGTCATGGGAGTCCTGATAGCGACTGTGGCAATCACAGGTCAAGGGAGTATTTGTGATTGCCCCTTCCTTAGACTCAGCACAGTACCACACATAGTCTGCATTGCAGCAAATGCTATCAAGAAAAAATCCAATTAAAATAGTTTAATGATACCATATTCCATTTGATATTACAGATTTTATTTGCAGCTAATGCTTACTTTTTTCTTCTTGAATATGGTTTTACCTCACCATGTGTTTAATAATAATTTACTATTCTTTACCCAAAGGGATTTAAAAATGAGTAGTCAAGTCTCATATCAGAACCACACAGCCTCCTAGCTCTCCTTGCCAGCAGGGAGTCTATTCAACTAATTCCCACACCTCTTCATAAGCTGTTGCTGCCAGACCTGCAGCTATGTTAAGAATAAAGCAGTTGCTTTCCAAACACATTTTCAAGGACTTGTATATTTTTTTTACAGTATCAGACTTCACACTATGACATCCTTTCCACTCATTATCGATAGATTAATTTGAACTCTATTCATGCTTATCTAGAAAGATCTTGCATGCAAGAGCAGAACATGGCAAAAGTCAGAGCTCAGAGCTGGCCCACAGACACATCTGGGAAAGTTTTTAATATGGATTTTAAAAAGTAATTTATTTTTTTTTTTTAAATGCAGTCACTAACTGCTGCAATGCTGAGTAAAGAAGGAGCACAAGCTAGTAACCACAAGCCAGCAGCTCTCCAGGGAGTATCTATGTACACACTCTTACCTGCCCCCCTCCCTTCTTCCTGCAAATGCAAGACAGCTTAAATTATGTCCTTCTTACTATTGCTTATTTTAGGGAAAAGCATACACACACACTTACTGTGAAAGAGCGGATGACTGGGATGTGAAGCATCAGTTTGGATTCAGCCTTTTACAAAGTACGTGTTGCCCTTGCACTTTAGCAATATCAGTTCTTATACACACTCAATGTATGCATTTCAATCCGCAGACCTAACAGGCCTATGCTAATATGCACATTTCTTTATCAAAACATTACAATATAAGTGGAAACCGTTACTACAATTATTCATTGAGCAGTAATTCAGATGCTTAGTAACACAAAGATGGTAATTTACTCCCAAGTTGCCGGATGTTAGATTTTCCCCCCCCCCCTTCTCATGTTTTTCTTTCTTTCATTGGATAATTTAGGAGTAAACCTGCAAATGATCTTTAACCAGCAACTGCATTAGACCTGGCACTGTCAGGTTTTCAAACACTGAGGTTAAGCTGTGCAGCCACAAGGAGCCTTTTGTTGATATTTTAAAGTAGGTAGGTTTAACGAAAGAACAACGACCACACACTTTGCTCAAATTATTAATGACAGCATTCTGTGCTCAGGAATGGCTGATTTTCCTAAGGAGATTTGTCTCTGAATTAATTTACATTGGCTATTACAGCTATGCAAACCACACAAGTGAAATTGTGCCACCTTTTGAAGAGCTTCACCTAGTACTTTGCTGAAGGCCCAACTACGCAGAAAAACTGTTTGTTTCTTCGTCTCTTCCTGAAGCCTTGCCCCATCCTCTTCATGAAAGGAAAAAGAAGGCACAGAGATCTTGCTGGGCAATGGAAAGGCACTTTTCATACCCCTCTCTAGTACTTTGCAGGCTCCCAAATGCCTGTCCGGATTACTTTTCACATACCATTGGGTATGGTCATGAGATGGTCCCTCATACTGAACAAAGTAGTTAAAAACTTGTGATAGATGGCCCCCAGAGCAAGACTGAAAACTTCCAACAGTTGGACCTGCACTGCTGAAAACAATCCTTGCATTTGATCCCCCAAAACTACTCCTGCTCCAATGTGGGAAGTTTTCAGCCCAGACCCTGAAAAATTCCATCTGTGGGCTAAAGGAATTTCTAACCTCTACTGGGTCAAATTCAAGTATGTTGTCAAGTATTGGCAAATAATTCTTAGTAACTTCAAAGTATGTACAAACTCCCAGTTTAACCCTTTTTTCTTGTACCTGCTCTGTTGCTATGATGAGTGGCAATTAGATTTAGCTTACATAGTAATATTGTGTGCTTCCACAGTATTCTCTTTTTGTTTGAAAATACTTCAGACATTACTTGCCCTCTACAGAAACACAATGCGCTGTGGTATTGTTGTGGTTACGTTCTACAAAGAACGCAGACAAGTACTATGAAACAGTCACACTGCCAAAGTCATACCCATATCAGCTGAAGCAAATCTCTGCACAAAGCTTCACCTATGAGCAAGTAGTAGAAACTATAATAAGGAATACAATTATTAAACAGATAAACATTATATACTCTGGAAGAGCCCAGATGTTTTTTTGTAAGTGGAAATCTGCATCAAGCACTATCAGCCTTCTTGGAAAGGCTCAGCAGCCACAAGGATAGGGATGATTTGGTTGGTAAGTGCATCCGAGTCTACAGAAAGCTTTCAACCACATTCCTCTACAAGGCGTTCAAGGAAACCAAGGAGGCATGGGTTAAGAGGGAAGGTCCTTCTGGGGTAAATAATTGTTAGAAGATGGGAAACAGAAGACAAGATGGTCAGTGCTCACAGTGGACGAAGTTCATCAATGCACTTCCCTAGAGATCTGACACTGAGCTGTCTGGTTCAGCACACCTGGAAAAGGGGATGAACAAGAATATGACAGTTTACTGATGATATGAATTACTGAGGATGCAAGAATGAGGGGCAACAGACTGCACAAAGAATCAGTCAGTGGGCAATAAAACAGCAGACAGAATTCCACATAGATAAACATAAAATGATGCACAGGCAGAAAAGCAATTCTAACTTCACACACACATGCTCATATATGTGGTCAGAGCTGACCATGAGCACTCAGAAGTGAGATACTGAGGTTATGATAGAAGTTCCATACAGTTTCAGCTCAATGTTCCACAGAAATCACACCAAGGATGTTCTGAGTGCTAAAGTTGAACATTAGCTCCGCGGAAAACTGGACAACCTTGAAAATTAAATCTGTGAAGGTTTGCTAAATGCACAAACCTCATATTCAGCTCAGGAGGTGAAAATGGTTGGAGGCTGGGAGAGCAATAAAGGAAGAAGCATTTATACATGCTCTGTTCTTACATTTTTATCAAGGCATCCACTTAGTGTCTGCTGGTGACAGGATCGGTACCAGCTAGATGGATCTCAGCCAGGCCCAGCACAACCATTCCTCTTTTATATTCTAGTTACTGCTCCATGAAATCATCATAATCCTCAGCAGCTTTCAGGCTGCAGGGTACATTGATAGAAACTGCTCTTTTGCTAGAAATGTCATTGCAGAATGGTAGATAGCACAATCTAAATCCACTTTGGGTCAATAAGCCTGAAGTAAGTAACACCTTTAACCCACGAAGAGCCAGGAAGACAGAAAAATACTGGCAAGGGGAAGAGCTCACTGCACATATTATGCTCAGTTGTGTTTGCATCTTAGCGGTATTAGCAAGTTTGGGACTTTGCATCAGGCCAGAAAATAGTAAAATATTTGTGTCCTTTGAACAACGTTGAGTTCCAAATATAAAAACCAGTGGAATTTATTGCTTGAGGCAGCAAGCCAATGAAGGTCCGTGTTTTCAGAGGTGTCAGAGCCATCTAGTTAACTTTGTAAAATTAATTTACCTCTTTCACTCTGGAGTTTGCACTTACAGTCCAGTGTCTGGAGAAATTAGGTATTTTCAGGCATTTGCAGTGAGCAATCTGAAAAAGTATTTATTAACTAGACTTAATAAAACTAAAACCTAGAGTTTAACTTCCAGGGAGATGCAGCACACTTTCCTGATATTATGCAGCAGAAGGTGAATGATTATAAACATACAGCATAGTCTAAACCAAATAAATCCAAACTTTCATCATATTATTAAGTCAGTGAAGTTTGAAATTGAATTTAAAATGTCTCATCAGGGAAAGTTAATACATAGTAAGCATTGCTACTTTTGAGTGAATCTAAAAATCTTATTTTTGTCTTTTGGAAGATGCAAGTAACTTTTTTCTGTTCGAAGCTTCATTTTGAAAGGTCACATTGTATAGCTAGAGTGAAGTTTGTGGACTCATCAACAAGTAACTCCTAGACATCAGAACCACACTAAATCATGACGTAGGTGCCCAAGAACAGAGCAGTTTCCCTGCAAAATACAACTGAGGCTGAAGCTCTGCTCAGCCTTTGCTCCTGGGAAGCTGCTTGCCTCGCCACACTCCTGGAGAAACAGCACAAGAGGGCGCCTGATGCCTCAAATATCTGAAGTGTGACTTTCACATACTGTTCTGCAATAATGTCATCTTTCCAATTGCAAATTCAGATCAAAAAATTATTGCAGCAAGGGGGGGTGGGGGAGGGCACAATGAAGCCCTGAGCAACACCTTAGCTGCACAGGAATTAGACTCAGTTTTGCTACCCTACTGAGCACATTTGAGAGTATTTTTGTCATCTATTAAATAAAGACTGGATTCTCTGTTAACAATTCCACCTTTTCTAAATACAAGTCCTGTATTAATTTTTGTGAGGGGAAAAAAATGCTGTCATATATGAGATTTAAATGGTAGGAAGCAGGAGAAACATCTCCAGAAAACAGTAAGACAAAAGCCAAAAAGGTTAAATAATGTTATGTCAAATTTAGCTGGCAACCGCTCAAACCGTGGACTTTGGCAGATTGCTTGTTGGTTATAACAGAAGCCACTTCCTCTGCAGCAACAGGCATATCAACACTATTGTCTGCTTCCTGGGGAGGGGCTTGGGGTGGTTCAGTCCTCGGGGTGGGAGCTCAAAACTGCACAAAGTTGCTTACGTGGAATGATTGAAAAACACAAAGCCACAAACCCCCACCAGTGGCCCCGTGGGGAATTCTCCCATGCATATCGCGTTAGGAAATGAATCGGGGTATTTTTCTCCCTGCCCTGGCTCCAGGCACTCTGACAGCTCCATTCAGCAGAGAGGGGAGGAAGGTTCTGCCCAGGGCTCCTCTACAGCTGCTTATGACTCATGCTGGAAGAGCCCCTTTCAGACAGATTTAAGGGGACAAAGTCTTCCAGAAGTTTTCCCAAGTTCATTTTAGCACGCTGATTTCTATCCCTTTAAAGCTTGCTGCATAATTGCTGCTTGCACAGCAGAGCCTGTCCTGGTACACAGGAGCGATGGGATGAGGCAGGAAGAGGAGCAGGCCTGGGCTGCTCCCCAGAGGTGCAGGGGCCACCTGCTCCCTCCTGGAAGCCACACTCCTCCCTCTCCTGCAGCAACATCCCCGAGGAGAAACCCCTCCATCCTGCCTTCTTGGGACTCACAGGAGAACCAGCAGAATGAAACCTGCTGCTCTCCTGGTCCACGAAAGGAGCACTGGGCAAGATGAGACTTTCTCAGTGCTTTCCTCCTGTGACCAGTGTCTAACAAACAGGGACATGTTTGAAGCTGCTGTTCCCACTTCTTATAGCTTTGCTTGCTTTAGGGATAAGCAGCTTCCCTACCCTTTCCTTCCCTTCTACAGCTCTGTACAGGGATATGGAGGCACAGATGGAGTTACGCAGGCTCCAGGTG
This sequence comes from Pterocles gutturalis, assembly GCF_000699245.1. Lineage (NCBI taxonomy): Eukaryota > Metazoa > Chordata > Aves > Pterocliformes > Pteroclidae > Pterocles > Pterocles gutturalis. The sequence goes on along the minus strand of NW_010120264.1, from coordinate 38,251 downwards.
CTCACCCACAGTAGATGAAGACAAGACAGTCCTGTAAGTAGCTTCCTACAGAAGATAGTGTGAGAATCACAGAATGGTTTGGGTTGGAAGGGATCCTAAAGATCACCTAGTTCCAACCCCCCTGCCATGGGCAGGGACACCCTCCACTACACCAGGTTGCTCAAAGCCTCATCCAGCCTGGGCTTGAACACCTCCAGGGATGGGGCATCCACAGCTTCTGTGGGCAACCTGTTCCAGTGCCTCACCACCCTCACAGTGAAAAATTTCTTCCTAATGTCTAATCTAAATCTACCCTCTTTTCAGCTTATACCCAGTACCCCTTGTCCTATCACTACACTCCCTGATTAACAGTCCCTTCCCATCTCTCCTGCAGCCCCCTTTAGGTACTTGAAGGCTGCTGTAAGGTCTCCCCAAAAGGTAGGAAGGTACTCCTCCTGCTGCCTCTTCCTCCTACTCTGCTCCCCACTTCCATACAGGGGAGGCTCAAAAAAAGGACCCTCAATTTGGATTTCAGCTGCCAGAGCAGAAGCAAAGTCTTCTCATACAAAAGCAAGAAAGCCTTTCTTGCAGAGGTTCAGGCAGAACATAACACCATGCTCCCCTACAGCGGTGCACAAGAATGACATCATTATGCTAATATATGAGACAGGAAGTGCAACCAAGCATAAAAACCACCGAAAGTGAATATCTATGAAGTGCTGCCAAGAACACTAACGACAGCACTAAAGAGAAAATGAGAAGAGAGGTTTGGTTCATCTAACTTCTTCCAGTTTTAATAATCTCTAGTGTCACTCGTAACAGTAGGTAGCAAAAACAGGTCCTTGCACAGACACTGCTCAGGGTCTTTAAACTTTTCTAAGGAAAAATGAACGGTGTTTTTTTTCCTCAAGGTGATGGTGACCTTCTAACATCTTACCCCAGTCCACAAATTGAAGTCAGTACTTTGACACCAGTCTGATGATCCAGATAAACTGGATGGGATTTGTAAATACCACTCCCCCTCCACCCCTTTTTTAGTTATACTAGTTCATTACCAATGATCTTAGCCATTCTTGTATTTGTATTTTTACTATGCGATTCCTTGATTTTCCTGAAAACTGCACTGAGGTCTTCAGTCTCTTTCAGCACGGTTCACCTGCCCAACTGCAGCTGCTCAAGTCTGAGCCTAAGCTTCTTTATAGCCACCCAAGAGTCACCTATTTCATCTCATATTAATGTAAACATACAAATAGGGTCATCTGAACCACACTTTATCCATGACTTCTCTCCATCAATCCTAAAAATGTTGAGAAAGATCCTAGAAGCTCACAGTCAGCCAAGTTTGTGTCCCCTATCTGCCTTTGCATCAAGCAGCTGACAAACAGAGCTGCAGCACCCAGGAGCTGGCACTCAGCTGTGGCAAAGTGAGGCCTTCGATGTCCACAGCTTTCCAAAAAGTTATAGATGTGCATATAACTTACAGATAGGATTTCATGAACCATAAAGCCAATCTGATTGCTGACTGCTGCCAAAACAGGAGGTTCCCCCTCCTGCTCCCCTTTCACTGGCACTCATTTGACCCCACAACAAGCTGTTCGCAGAGTTACACTAGCACCAATTCACCACTGCAATAATCTGCTGACCCAGCTCACTGCAAGTTCACCTGTCTGCCAGTGCTGGTATGTGGGTGGACTGGGGAGGGAGGGAAGGAAGCTCAAATGGGCTGGGGTACATGACCTGCTTGGTTGAATCACTGAATGATACACTATATTACTCAATGGGCTGAAGTGAATTGGTAAAGACCCCTGTATGGACATCTGTCTGGAGCTTACAACCCTCTATGACTGAGCAATTATATTGATTCCACTTAGCGTGCCCTGGTTTACAGGTTTCAATTTTAATACTACTTATAGTCTGACCTGAAACCAGGACATCACTGCAGGACTAATGACCTGGTAAGGCAGATGGGGCAGCTCACAGCAGCCAGAGCTGGTGCTTCAGTGCTATGCAGCATCTGAAAGGTCCTTCACTGAGCACACCTCCAATTTTCCAAGGTTTCTAAAAGCCATTTCCCATACAAATAACATTAATTTAAATCATTACTAATTTCAGGATTTTTGGAGCTGAGGTCATGGATATATAGCTCTGCTTCTTTGATTTATGAATCTGTACAGCATAATACAAAATACTGCAGCCTTCACAACATATCATTCCCCTTAAAGGCTTGTTACTAAATGCAATTTTCTACAACATAAATGACCCCACACAGAAATTAAATGAAATACAAGCAGGTGTTGCTGTTATTCACAAGACATTTTCAGCTCCCTGCTGCTGTACCTATATAATCTACCTAATATTTGGAAAATACAGTAAAAGTGTTGTTATTTCCCCTTGTAATTTGGCATCCTATAAACCTGGAGGTAATAAAAATATAACTAATCTCTTTAAACTTTGGAAAATTTGATTTAATAATCTTATTTTCAAACTCTCATACCATTGAAATATGATGGAAAATATCACTGATCTGTGTAGCACAGACAACAGACTAGTTCAGTCCCAGCTTTTAAATAGGCTTCTGCACAAAATATGCCCAGGAATCGGAGGCCTCCCCAAAAAAATCCCAACCTTAACTAAGATTAGGCAGTTGTCTTAGACTAACCACTAGTCTTGTCAGCAGACTGCCCTTAAATTAAGGCGTCTTTCTTTCTCTCTGCCCCCCTATAGACCAGTGCAGAGAATCAGACACTCTATAAATGAAAGCTGCATACAGCTGTGACAATGCCATTACTCCTGAGTGCAGTCACTTGTGGTATGAGCCACAGGCCCTGAATTTACCTCCCTTAATTTTGTAAATGCACTCCTCATTGTAAATGCTTCGAAAAGAAACCAACCAACATGAGAAAGAGAACAGCAACTGCTGATTTAGAACCCATGGCAAACAATTCTTTGCTTCAGCTACGATAGGGGGTACACGAATGAATGAACGTGCCGCTTTTGAGGGCAGCAAGAACCGAGCTGGCGCCCCTGTTCCCAGGGCTGTTCTCTGTACTTCTTTGTACCAGGTGCAGAAACAAAGAAGAAGGGTTTCTGGCCTATGTTTCTTCAGATAACTGAAAATTCTCAATGCTGCTATTTGTTCAAAGCTTCACACCAAGACCAACTATGAGAAGTTTAAGTTTCTGTCCAGAGTCACCTGTAAAGAAAGGTAATGGCAGTAAGAGCAAGGCTGTGCTGTCTCAAATACACCGGGCAGTCTTCCATCCCATAGGGATCTCTATCACACTCCTCACTAAATGCCCAAGTAGCACATCAACAACGTGACTAACCCCAGCCAGTCTGGAACACAGTCACAGTAATTTATTAATTACTGTTGTTACAAGTAGAATATTTACAATTGCAGCTTTCCCTGTGGAAGAAAGCCTCCATGCTGTGATATGCAGCAGCATTTCTATGAAGCCAAGACAAGCCCATCAGCATCTGAAGCCTTGCTACCAGCATAAGAGGATCACTACTGAGTGAACCATTCCCCTGGTGACTAACATCTAATGGAAAGGTACAAGGACAAAAGCCATCTGAGAGGAGTTTTTTTAAAAACAGGAAAGAGAAAGAGATATAGTGAAAGGAGACAAAGTCTGAAGGCTTTGTGCCCCAGTACCCCACAAAGCATAATTCTTCAGAGCAGCAATGACATCCTAAATTACCAAGGCCACAACTGGATGGAGCGAGCTGGTCTGGAAATACTCCTCACCGAGGCTGATAATATAATTTAGTCTCAACAAAGACTTGAAAGTACTCAAACTGCAGCTTAAGCCTGTCTCAAGTTGTATACTTTCTACAGGCTGGATGGGACTACGCAATAACAGAAATACACTATTATCCACCAATATAACTGTGTGCTTGTAGAAGCACAAAGGTTTTTAGCTTTAAGCAGCTATTTGCCCTTGAACACAATTCACAAAAGCACTGGGCCACTTCAGCAATACTGTACAGTTAATGACAGATACAGCTGTATGTTCTCTGCAGATTTTTGGCAGCTACAGCCATGTCATGGGACTGGTCATCTATTGCTACATACAGACACTGAAGAGACACAGAAAGGATTATTTTCCCTTAACTTGTAATTGGGTGTGTCCTTCCAAAAACACTGCAACGGAGACTGTTGTGTCAGCCAACCCAGAAGGAGACTATGCCCAGAACTTTGGGATTGCCTAGGTGCTCACACACTCCCAGAGAAGTCGACCCTGGATAGGGAACAAGGCTGCAGCACCAGGCTAAAGCACACAGGAGCTCCACATGAAAAAGCAAATCTTGTCCTGAGGAAATGTTTGTTTACTTGAATGCCTTCCCTATAATCCTATTTTATGGACCGTGTGCTTTGGGAATGCTGCGCAGTCAGGAGACTAGCAATGACTAAAGGGAGGTGATTCCTTCCAGAGGACTGCAGAAAAGCAGGATACAGCCTCCAACACTCTCATGGCAGCTTTGTGCTTACCTACATGTATATTACGGTAACAAATGTTTTGGTCTTAAAGAGGTACTGAGCTCTAGTAAGAAATATGAACTGTTGTTTTTCTAAAGTAAGAAAACCATAATTTTAAAACTCACACTGAAACACTCTGTTCCTGTTTGAAAATGGAACATGAAAAATAGCACCTCACCTTATTATAAGATAAGCTCCAAGATGATAATTTAGGTGAAACAAAGTAAAAAAAGAAAAGAAGAATGAACAAGTTCTACCATTTTTTGCTTGATAGCTCCCTTCTTTATGGGTAGGTCCATTAACTTGCAGATAGACTAGCACACAACTCAGCAATAACCAGGGGTAGAGATTCAGAAGCACTAACCACCCTATCTCTTCGGTGGGGTACTAGATTCAGATAACCCATTCTCTTTTTGCAGTAATGGCTGAGCAGGGGCAAAGCAACATCAAAGAAAATTGACCATTCCCAAAGCAAACAGCATGTCCTGTAACTTCCCCCCCCCAAAAAACACAGTAAATACTGGCATGGCTGCATACAACTAACTTTCAGGCTTTAAGTATCAAAAAAGCAGCTGCATCAAAAGAAGCATTAGCAGCAGGTCAAAGGAGGTGATTCTCCCCCTCTACTCTGCTCATGTGAGACCCCACCTGGAGTGCTGTGTTCAGATGTGGGGTCACCAACATAAAAAAAGACCTGGACCTGTTGGAGAGAGTCCAGAGGAGAGCCACAAAATTAATCACAGGGCTGGAGCACCTCCCCTATGAGGACAGGCTGAAAGAGTTGGGGTTGTTCAGCCTGGAGAAGAGAAGGCTCCGAGACTTAATAGCAGCCTTCCAGTACCTGAAGGGGGCTACGGGAGAGATGGGGAGGCACTCTTTATCAGGGAGTGTAGTGATAGGACAAGGGGTAATGGGTATAAGCTAAAAGAGGCTAAATTTAGACTAGACATTAGGAAGAAGTTTTTCACTGTGAGGGTGGTGAGACACTGGAACAGGTTGCCCAGAGAAGCTGTGGATGCCCCATCCCTAGAGGGGTTCAAGGCCGGGCTGGATGAGGCTTTGAGCAACCTGGGCTAGTGGAGGGTGTCCCTGCCCATGGCAGGGGGGTTGGAACTTGATCTTTAAGGTCCTTTCCAACCCAAACCATTCTATGATAAGTATGTCAATTATCAATTAATTCACATAACTAATAAAACACTCTCAGCTATTTTTACCAACACAATACCTTTGTTCTCTAGCCAGAGAACCTAATGTTTTAATCCCCTCTACCCCCCACCCCCCATTTCAGCAAGAGCAGAGCACTCAGTACCTGGCAGGACCAAGCACTTGTTAAGCTGCTGTGGTTCCTTTGCATTATTTTCCATATAGTACTTTGTAAAGGGAGGCTGAAAATACAGTGACTTATAATCCTGAAGAACAATGAGCATTTCTGTGAGCTGGTTTTCTACACAGGATGTGGGGTGGGCCTTCTTGAGCTTGTGTAATCTGTCTGGAAGTCCAAAAGCCACACTCTGAAAACATGCTTTTCCTTTAACAAATAGCCACACACACGTACACAGTCTAACACTAGTTTACGTGTCTGTCATCCACCATTAAGGAAAACATTCATTAAAAATGCTTAGAAAAAACCTTATTATCTCAAATAAGGTACATGGACCTTACATAATTAAAATATATAGCCTTTTTTACCCCAGCAAGAAGTATATTTAGGGATGGAAGCTTCAGTATTTAAAATGGAGTGAGGAGTTGCATCTCCAATAGGGCTTTAGGTGCTCGTTCACGTCCTAGGATCACTAGGGCCCAGAGATGAAAACTCAAAGGTACTGGAAGCATATTCATAGAATGTGCTGGGAAGGACTTAAAAAGTGAAACATATTCAGATTATCCTATGAAGTAGGCTTTTCTAGATGCTCCGATTGTAAAACACTAGATTAAACAAATTCAGACAGCCCTTTGAAATCCCTTATTCCAGACACTCCACAAAGATCAAGTCTTCCGCCTTCCTCCAAGCAACACTAGAAGATAGCCCACCACAAGAAACTATTTGCTGTACAAAAACTGAAGTACAGCAGAGGTTAAAACACAGGAGAGAAATGGCTTCCTCCAGAGCTCTCCTCTGTCACTGCAGGATAAAGAGACAGCAGATCTGAAGCAGCATACAAAAAAAGGGCATACAGGAGTAATGCACTGTTTCACACTATTCCACATTCAGAAAGCTTACACAAGGGGTTTTTTATTTATTTCAAAAGCGTTCCCATTTATTTAATAGGTTGCCTGAAAAAAGGAAGAACTTGCATCGCCAAAATATTTCCATCACAAATGCCTGTGCTGTATCATAGAGACAGCACAATAAAGGCACTAGAGTCTTTAACTTGGTCCTTGAACTTAGGTCTTGGAGGAATATGCTTCCCAGTAAACAGCAGGCTGGTATTTCTAAGCATTGGAAGGTGTGTTACTGCACTACAGAAGTACAGGACTTAACTGAAGTGATCACCAAGAAAAGGAGCAAGTACTGGTTATGTTCTTCCTTTTAAAAATTTAGTTTATCTGACTCATCTGCCTGAAAATTTGACTAACCCCCTCTTCCCTGCTCACCTCTTGAAGCTGTAAGACCTGGTTTATCAAGAACAATTACTAAAGAAGTAGAATCCATATGAATTCTTTTAAAGTTGGTGTTCATAGTAAAACCACAAACCTTGTATTTGGTGCTAAAATTCAGTACTGTAACAAACTCAGGAATACTTCTTTTCTAGGAAGCAAACAACCATGTAAAACAGGTATGTGTTTTGAAATGCTCTATCAATTTACTACTGTAACTTCCAGGCATGAAACTAGAAAGTAATTTGAAGCTTTATCATATTTCCAGTGCTCACAATTTTCCATGTTAATATTTTTGAAACTACAGCTTTTTCTTCTGCAAGTAGCTTTTCTTTCTTTCTGTGGGAAATGACAAAGAATGGAAGTTAAGACTGAGCAACTGTGAAAGAGCTCCAACACTCTAGCATACTGAATTTTTTTTTTTTTTTTTTGGCGCACTATCAGGTTTCAAATGGCTAGGAAACATCAAGAAATCTTTCCCCCACTTTCATATGTTAACTGAGATCAGGATATGATATTAGTTTAGGCAAACCGAAGGGATAAATCCTCAGCAACATTAGACACAGCAGTTCCTACCACACCCTATGATATTTTGACAATTACCACACAACTTGAGTCAGAAACTATTACATTCTCCACAGAACTGTTTGGATTCTGTCTTCATCTCCAGCAAGTTCCTGCCTAAGCACAGGCACTACGCAAAACTCCTGCAGCTATGGAGGGGAGAGCTGCAAGGAAATCCCAAACCCCAGCAGGAAGCAACGTTTCTGTGATTCAACATGTTGAGTCTTTTCCTCCCGAGATGGCATCAACCAGCATAAAAAGCACAGCATTAACTGCATTTAAAAAATGCTTATCCTGTCTGCATTACAGATCCTAGGACCACTTAAGCTTGTCTCACTTGTCACATTCCACCGAATATTGCTTTAGTGCTCAGTGTACTTTCAGCTAGGGCAGTTTAAGGCAGAAAAGAGAAAGATTTGTTACATCTTAGAAAACCAACTGCATTCCACCTCCATGAGCCCTGCCAGAAAAGAGAAAGATGACCTTTTTCTGTCTGAATTTGCTAGCTTTTGATACTTTTACCTCGGGAAAAGCAAAAAAAAACAACCAAACAAACAAACAAACAAAAAAAAAAAAAACCCAAAAAAACCACACACAAAAAACCCAATGTAATATGCTTATACCATAGCCTACCCGTGTAGAAGTAAAACAATGTATCTCAGTGAAGGCTTACAGCAGTCGCCCCAGCACACTGGAAGACGACCACACATTACAATGACTGGACAGGAGGAAGGTACAAGCCATTTTCCAGGCAAAATAACAATGAAAATACCCAAAGAGCTTTGTCAACATCACAAGCCACAAAGCAGAATTAAATTCCATTCTGCTCCCTGCAGTTCCCATCTGGTTTTAATTTGCTAGAGAAGACTGAAGCCTGTATTCAAAAAACAGACTGAGTTGTAAACATTAGTCTCTGCCAGCTTTACTAGTAACTCATGAGGTACTGGAGTTACCATGGAAAAGAAAGTGGGATGGTGGGAGAAGTCTATGAAAGTAAGACTTGCTCTGTCATTAGGCTCACTGTTTTAATTGCATTGTTTTAATCCACTAAAGTGAAAAAAGTTCGACACTCAGAAGAAACACACTTGCAGAAAAACCAGTTCTACTAATCTATTATGTTTTGTAACATTATGAAATCTAACAAGTGAAAGTTGAGAAATGTCAGAACAGACTGCCTGGACCACTGGACTCCCTTCTTTTATAATGCTTATAATTACAGGCTACATACTGCTGCCTAATTTTTTTCTTGTCATGTTATCAGTAAAAGATCCCTGCTTCATTTCCTGCAGAAATAGTTTTATTAAATTATGACAAACTAATGAGACTACAGCTAAGAGGACCTCATGGTAATATTTAGAAATATGCCTTTCATAAGACTTCACTCCCTATGTCTGTCTTGGACTTCCTACATAACAAAATTCCGCAAGCCAAGTTTTTCACTGATCACCAGTTATTAGCTTCTAGTTACCTACAACCCTGACATGAAGCACTGATGTGCTTTGAAAATCCACTTACAGCTTAAATAGAAGTGAGGTGATGGCACATTATGCTCCAGTGTCAGAACAATAACCCATAGGAGTGGTGAAAAGCAGAGATAATGCCTTAAGCCACTGTTGCCTCTCACAGGTCCTGACATACCACTTCCTAGTTAGGGCTCATTAAGAAGCTAGCAGTGTTCCAACACCAAGTTGAACTCGCCCAGTCACCATCAACATGGTCTACTGCTATCACTTTACTTTGTTGGGTTACTACCCAACTAGTTATTCTTTCTTCCAACTAGGCACACCACCTCTACAACTCCTCCAGCTAACAGCCCCACCAGCTGTCTCAGTGCTGTTTTTGCTCACCACACTTGTCTGCTTGATACCCTCTCATCTCACCAATTCTCTAGCTCTCAGTGCTGTCTTCACTCCTGGAAGTTCTTAATTTAATCTTAATGCACTCTCTTTGACCCTGTTATGCATATATGTCAATCTACCACTTGCTTCCTGTTGTTATTGATCTTTCAACAATAATAAAAAAAATGCTTTAACCAAGTAGCTTCTTCTACACTAACATCTGAGTAGAAAGGAAATTGAAAGCAATTAACAGTAATACATGCTCACGCACTCAGAGCAGTCTCGAGTGACCATTATATGAAAAATTCACCTAAGGCTTCTTGATCTAGTTAATGTCATTCTCAGCCTCTAAGAACATGGCTAATTCACATCTGTCTCACACCTCTAAGGTATGTATCATCTGACCAGCACCAGGAATTGTGAAAGGCTCATTTTGAAACATAAGCTTCTTAAACCACATCCACCCCAACCACCACCCACTACTTAAGATACACTCTTTTCCCATGAAAGAATCACAGCTTGGACAAGACTTTGGTGAAATCTTATACAAGCAGCAAGAGGCTTTATTCTAAAGCATAAAACCAAGAAACGGAGCATAATTCCCTCCCATACCCTGTTTTACTACCTACATCTTTAACATTGGGACTTAGGGAAACTGAAAACATACCAAGAATAATAAATAGGTGGTGCTACCAGCCCTGCTTCCGTTCAGACCTTTCAATACCCACAGAAGACTTGATGCAGTTAGCAGTCCCTACTGTTTGAAGGGAATGTATGCTGGCTTAAGCCCCTGTCCTTCATGTGATTCACTGCTTTAGCTTATGCTTATATACTCTGTAATAACGAATTGTTCCTTTTTATCTCTTGATGGGGTAGCTCTACCCATGTCCAACCATCTTAAGTGTTCCCACAGTTGTGAGCTTATTACTAATTCCATATTAAATTACTGTAAGAAAATTAGAATTCCCTGGATGGAACTGCAAAGCAAACTGCACAAGCAACCCATAGAATTACCAATTTAAAAAGTTTAACCAGCAGCAAAATTCTTGATTTTCACCTGCAAATTAAAAATATATTTGAGGACAAATGGAACTGCTCAACTTTCTCACTAGTCCAGTGACCATGCTGCTATGTCTTTTTAACCGAATTAGCATGATTCAGACATTAGGGGATTAAGTTTTCCTGTCTGTGCTTAAGTAGTGATGCAAGACGTTGCAAATCTTCCTGTAAGCAGATACTCAGTTTTTTCCAGAGTTCAAATTTTTGAAAACTGTATTCTCAATCAGTATTCTTTCATACATAGTTTTCCAAGGCAGCCAATAACAGCATGAAATTTTTGCTTC